>NC_135898.1:88854559-89002247 GCF_964194155.1 Cetorhinus maximus | reverse complement strand
GACTGATATCTGGGTGGTGTTTGACTTGGTGTGCTTTACATCTCTGATAGACTCAAGGCCTGGTGTCCAAGTGAGAACAGTCGCTATCTCCCTCCCTCTCACCAGTGCTTCTCCTCCATCAGTGCTATGCATCCAGTTCATTTAATAGCACAAGAAGTAGATTTCCTCTCTGTGCACTGTGTGAGACAAGATTACAAACCCTGAAACATTTGTGTCTTCTACACAGTGCAGAGATTTATGACCACTGTGTGTGTGTGTGTGTGTGTGTGCGCGCATGCACATATATTTTTTAAAAAAAAGAGACTGGGATTTATATATCGCGCCTTTCATGACCTCAGGACATCCCAAAGCGCTTTACAGCCGATGAAGTACTTTTGAAGTGTAGTCACTGTTGTGTAAATGTAGGAAACGAGGCAACCAAATTTTTCAACAAACGGCAATAAAATGAACGATGTGTTTTAGGAGTTGGTGAGGGATAAATGTTGGCCGGTAAACCGGGGAGAACACTGCTTTTCGAATGGCGATGTGGGATCTTTAGTGCCCACCTGAATGGGCAGACAGTGACGGCACCTCCAAGAGTATACTATACTGAAGTGTAAATAGAATGATGTCAGGTGAATTACGGATTCCCTGTGCGTGTGTGTGTGTGTGCGTGTGCGCGCGCATGCTGTTAAGTTTGTTTGGCTGCGCGCGCACAAAATGCCAAACCTGTTATCGGGGCCTGTGCACACACCTCTCATCCGTTCCTGGCTATCTATCCATATTATGGTGTAACATAAAAGCCACCTTTCCCCCTCTCCCTTTCCTTCTCCTCACCACCCAAATACTTCTGTAACTTTGAATCTGGTATTAGGTCACGGTGAGCTGTAGATTTATGCTGATACCGCAAGTCATTCGTTTGGTGCACTGCCTCAACAACTCTGGGGATATCTGTCTACTTGAACGCCAGGTACTAGGGCTGCCGGCCAGACTTATTGACGAGTGAACCAAATGACCCTTGCTGGATCTTCAGGCCATGGTCACCGAATGCAAGTTTTCTATAGTCTTGGTGATGTCGCAGATCAATTCTAACTGAGCAAGGATATAAAATGGAGCCAAAGGAACTTGTAATACATGGAGTTTACTCAAGCTTGGTTGGATCATTAGGCAAGCCCTGTGCGCGTTGGGAGCCAATGAGGTGCAGGTTGAGACGGGTATGGTAACTGGCAGCAGGGCTGCTGAAGTGAATCCAGTTTTTGATGGGGGGGGGTGGTTTCGGGCGGGGTAAGTGCACTGTGTAGTGTTTAGCTCCACGCTGGCTGAATAGTGGAGACTGTCTAGGTGAGCGACTATGGGGTTTCCAGTTCCACGTGCAAGATTAATTTAGTGTGTTTTTTTTCCTGTATGGGGCTGGGAAGGGCAAAATCTCTCATTGTGACAGACTAACTGGGAAAGTATGGATTCAAAATTAGATTTGCTGTTTCAATTCAAAAACACTTATTTAAAAAAAAACCAAAATTTTGAAGTATACAGGTAGAAACTACTGAATGCAAAAGGAAATTCTTTCTTATGAACTGCAGGGAGCTTCATACAGATGCATACTCGGCTGGTCTGGTCTTAAGTAATCACGGTTTTCCGTGAAGGTGCGCTCCTTGGAGTTCTCCTACCAACTGCTGGCTTTAACTTGGTTTTAACATCATGTTGTAATTTTCCAATAGGTATTTTAATGGTTTATTAAAAAATCAATAGTGTCTTCTGATCTCATGGTCATTATTTTTCTTTTGAGTCTTGCCACATTATTGCTAAGACTTACTTTCTCTCTCCCCGGGGACTCTCTTCAAATGCAGAATTGTCAGCAGGAAGTTCAACCACGTGCAGCCATTAACATAGAAATTCACACATCTGCTCCGAAGAAGAGCCTTACAGACTCGAAACGTTAACTCTTGGTGTTTCCCTCTCCACAGATGCTGCCGGGCACGCTGAGCTTTTCCAGCATTTTCTGTTTTCCAGCATCCGTAGTATTTTGCTTTTATTTTTTTTGATAGAAATTCACATGATTTGCCATGGGATGTTGGGGGTGAGGTGGAGGTGGGGGGCGGGGTGGGTTTACTCTTGTAGAGAGCCAGTCAGGACTTGATGGACCGAATGACCCCCCGTGCTGTAACCATTCTATGATTCCATGTACTGTCACATCGCAGCAAGTCACCAGTCAATTAACCTTGTTCGGCACCAAAGCGCCGTTGAGAATATTGATCCAGGAGCAGCATCGCCTCATCGTACAACATCTGGGCAATAATTGCATCACAGATCACCACAGTCGCTGGAAAATGAGCAGCCATTGACTGTTTCTGTGGAGTTGGTTAAACTTGGTCAGTCAGTGATTTTACCGAGATGAAAATTATTTAAAAAATGAAAATAAAACTGCGTATAATATTTTTCCCCCTCGCGTTTATATAGCTTTCCCTCAAATGCCTTTTATACCGCTGACCTCAGCAGCTTCTTGTGGTAGTGAGTTCCACATTCTAACCGCTCGCCAAGGAAGGTTTTTCCCAAATTCCCAATTGGATTTATTCGTGACTGCCTTTATATTTATGGTCCCCGGTTTTGGCCTCTGCCACAAGAGGGGAAACATCTTCTCCATGTCTGTCCTGTCAAAGTCTTTCCCAATCGGGCAAGCCTCTATCGGGTCACCCCCACCCCCTCAGCTTTCTCTCCTCCATGGAAATTCCATAAGAATGAGGAGATAGTTTCCTGGTCTACGGTATTAACAGATCCACCTGTTCACCAGTCAGGGTGGGCTATTGCTGCACTGGAAGGCAACAGCAACTTCGTTTCGTGGGGCACCTTTCATAGGAAAACCTTCCAAGGGCTTCGCGAAGACTAATGAAAAACGGATTCCGTTCCAGTGAAGGAGAGATTGAGCGGAGTTTGCCGGTTGCAATGTGGCGGCTCTTAAAAGGGGGGAAAGCGTTAAATTGGAGAAGTCTGGGGAGCTGGGCAGGGCCTCTGAAGACGTTACTGTCGCTTGTGGGTCAAAGACGGGAGGGAAGACGTGGTTAGAGTCAGAAGTGGGTGGAGGGCCAGCTGGGGTGGGGGGGGGGAAGAGTGCTTGGTGTTGGGGGACACTGAAGCACTGCAGAAATGGGCAAGGGGGAGGTAGGTGAGGCCAATGAGGGATTAAAAGTCAAGCGTGAGAATTTTATATATTGGAAGGCATGCAGCCAATGTCGATCAGAGAGCGTGACTTGTGAATGGGACTTGGCCTGGGATGGGATATGAGCTGCAGAGTTTTGGGTGAGCTGAAATTTAATGAGAATGGGAATCCAGCCAGGAGAGCATTGGAAAATTTGTTTTGATTTGAAAGGTTTTACCCCTCATCAAAGGACTTGTTCTTTGGAGTCACTTCCAAGGCCCACTTCCTTATCTCTTTGAGTAAGGCTGATCTACTGCGTCTGGTACTTTTATCTTGTGATTTTTTTTTTTTTACAAATTTCAAACTTTGGTTTTCTTTTTATCTCTTGTGAGTGGACATTTCCCTTTTGCCAACAGTCTGTTTTATAGAATCACATTAAATCATGGAAGGTACAGAAACAGGTGATTTTTCTCTGAATACCTAGTCTATTTATGCTCTTTATATTATCGCACCCTTTTTCAAATAGCTGCATAATATCTTAATAAAATAATTTATGGACTTTAACAAAGGTGTGTCTCCACATTCCAATCACCCTCTGCATAAAGCGATCATTTATAAAACCGCCTTTTATTGGTTACCTTAATTTAGTGCCTTAACGCCATCTTGTCATCTGCCAGTAGAAATCTATCACTTATTTATCTCACTGACTTTCATGATCTGGAGTACCTCTATCTACTCATCCTTCATTGTTCTAGTGAAGAAACCCCTCATTACCCAAGCCATTCATAATTATAACCCCTCACCCCTGGTTAACACCCCCAATGTATCAGTGCTGGACTGTTTCCATTGCTTTCCTTCTTGTCCTTGTAATGAACTTCCCAAAACTCTCTACAATATTCCCAGCGGTGCTGTTTTGTGTCAGTTCGACAATGTTTTTTCCTCTTTACCTGGATGCAAAACCACAATGTCTGTCTTCCAGCTAAGTTTTTCTTTTTAATTGTTATTATCTTCCATTTAATACGCACTTGTGATATTTTGTTAAATGTAAAATGATCAGTTTTTTTTTAAGGCAGCCATTGATCTGGAACCTGACATTTATAAACTGTCACAACGGTTCAGTATTCAGGAGTAAATAAAGTTACTGGGATCTATTCACGTAGGGCAGTGGCCTTTCAGGTACAGTGCTCAACACAAGCCAAAGCTACTCATGAACAAAGCGATGGGTTATCTGCTAGTGTAGACTGAAATGCTCCTTTAGAGAGTGTGCGTGCACACAACTCTCGTTATTGTAAAAAGAAGTGTGACTGGTGACCTGGATTCTGGAAGTCTTTGAATGACACGTGTGCATTATGTGTAATTGCTCTTAATGCACTTCACCCAAATTATCCTTACCCATTGCCTTAGATTAGGTAAGTGAAGGTTCCAGGAGAATAAAGCTGTTCAAAATTGCCCTGTAACAATCTAGTGAAACTCTGGGATATGATCATTACATTATCTACACTGGCTCCAGGTCCACCAATGTCTCATTTGAAGTTCTCATCCTTGTGTTTGGATCCCTCCATGATCCCACCCCCTCTTCCCTATCTCTGCACCTTCACGAGAACTCCACACTCATCCAATTCTGTCCTCTTGCATATCCCTTGACTTCTTTCACCCTATTATTGGTGGCTGTGCCTTCAGCTGTCTGGGCCCCAAGTCTTGGGAATTCCCCTGCCTCTCTCTCTCTCTATCTCTTCCCTCTCTTGAGATGCTGCTTAAGACATACCTCTTTCCTGTTCTGATATCTGCTCACTGTCAAATTTTGATTGGTAATTCTCCTGGGAAGCACGCTGAGATATTTTACTATGCTGCCGACGCTGTATAAATATATGTTGTACCTGTTGTGCGCATGATGGCTTTGTTGCTTTTCACTGTTGTTTTAATGCCATCTAATGGTGATCACCAGTAAATCATGCTGCACAAAGAAGCTCCCAATCTCTCATGTCTGTGTCAGCACATTGAAAGAGCTATCCTATTAGTCCTACTTCCCTCCTTTTTCCTGCTAGAGCTGTAATTTTTCCCCTTCAAGTATTCATCTAATTCCCTTTTGAAATATACTTTTGAATCTGCTCCCTTTCAGGCAATGCATTCCTGATCATCAATACAAATCCCCTTCACCCTCTAACAGACCTCAACGTCTTTCCCTGAAATATGGTGTCCGGAATTGAACACACTCTCCTGTAGCTCGGGGCCTTACTAGCGTTTTTTTTTTTAAAAAAAGGTTTATCATAACCTCCTTTACTTTCGTGCTCAATGTCTCCATTTATAAATAAAAGCAAAATACTGCGGATGCTGGAAATCTGAAATAAAAAGCAGAAAAAGCTGGAAAAGCTCATCAGGCCTGACCACATCGGAACTGAAGAAGAGTCATATTGGACTGGAAAATCTCTCCACCGATGTTTCCCAACCTGCTGAGTTTTACCAGCGCTTTCTGTTTTTAGCTCAAGTTTATAAAGCTTAGGATCCTGAATGTTTCTCTTAACAGCCTTCTCAACCTTGTCTTGCTACCTTCAAAGATTTGTCTATTTCATCGTCGTACCCGAATATATATTTTATTTATTTTGTTTGCCCTTTGTTCAATCATTTTCATTTTTAATTAAAAGTTGAAATGATGTCTGATGTTGAGGATCGGAAAGCGGTGCTGTGAAGGTGCCAGATAGATGCAGTAGCTGAGGCAGCCTACAGCGAGGTCTGTTGTTTGTTACCTTGGTCTTGCTATTGAAAGCCTATCTGGCTAATGTGCCCAGCGAAGAGGACCTCAGAATCTCAACAGTCGTCAAAAAATAACTAAGGAGGATTGATCTAAAATGTAGCCCAGAGGAAAAATGGTCAAATAAATCCCAAAAAGCAACAATCACTGCAGGTTTATTGAGTTGTAAGCAGAAGTTAATAGTGATAGACTGTTTTCAACACTGAGCTTCGGAGATGTGCTATCAGGCACAAGGATGGCCACATGGCCTTGGATGCAATATCCACTGCAGCAACACTATCTGACACAAAATCTTTAACATTTAGAAATCAACATTGATCTGACATAATCAATGAGCCGATAAATGCCTCACCATAAATGTCAGTCTATTCTACTGATAGAATGCATGCTAGTAATTTTCCCAGGACAACAGCCCATTGAAGCTACAATTGTTACATGTTTTGAAGAGGCAGTCTAGTCTGGGGACTTTTTTTAAAAAAAGAAATGGAGAATCTCACTAACCAACGCCCTTCTACCCAAACCTCTTTTAAAGAGGGGGAAGCTTCGCTATTTAGACCTTCATTAAAGGGAGTTTTGTTCAGAATTTTGCCTCGGAGGTTGCTGACGCCATCAGAGAGCTGAATAAATCGTAGAATCATCCTCCGTGAAGAACAGTATCTGCAACTAATAATTCAGCTCCCTCATTCCATCTGTCTGAGTGATAAAGGATAGTTCTCTCTTTGCCAAACCAAGGACAGCTCCTGTTCATGCCAAAGGCGTGTATGGAGCGGATGGTGCTGTCCTGAGCAAACTAACGTTCACCTCTGAGCTCTGGGTCTGTGTGTTCATCCCAGGCTGATGGAATACAAGTCTGCTGTATCTGTCAGCCAAGAGTGGATCTGCATTAAATATGTTCGAGCAGCTTGAATCTTGACTAGCAACTTGCACCCACCGTGTGAAACTAACATGAATGGAGCCATTTCGATCAGAGAGGCTTTTGCGTACCTGGGATGGGAAGTGGAAAGTAAAGTCACAATTGTGCAGCAGTGGATATGGTCCAGAATTGTGGTTTGTCTTTTGGGGGAAAATTGGTGCATTCCTAAAATCATCCCTGAAACACCTGTTTGCATTTGACCCAAAAATGGCCATTTTCATGGAGCTGGTATTGAACTTTCTGTAAACCCTACCTTAGCCTTGCAAACTCCACGTCGCCCTTTGCCCACGTGTTTGCAATTTATGGTACTATTCCTCAGCAGCTTTAGATGTGATAAAAAATTAAACCAGTAAGTGAAAACAGTTTAAACACACAAGGCCAAGCAATGTGTAAATTATACACTGAGTAGATATAGGGCCGAGTAGAACATAAGAAATAGGAGCAGAAGTAGGCCATTCAGCCCCTTGGGCCTGCTCAGTAGACTTGCAATTGCTTCCATTGTTCCATTGCAGTGGGTGGCTTTGCCAGGACTGATTGATGCTTCAGCGGCCATTGGCATTCAGCTGCGTTACCCGCGATTTTTCCACTCCTTCCTGAGTCTGAGCTGCACGTGGAACTTCGGTGCCTGAACAATGATCCCAAACTTTCCTACCAAGCTGGGCAGGGGGTGACCTGGGGGGACTTGGGCAGTGAAACGTTGAAAAAACCAAGACGAGAAGAGGAATATTTCCATCTTTGCCAGCATCTCTCCAAGACACGCCCTGACACCAGCCCCAAAAGGCATGTAGCTACCCGAAGGCGAGTATTTGCCATCCTTGTCCAAGAACCGGCCTGGAAGAGAGAAGAAAGGAATTTTTTTTAATTATTATTATTATACAGCCAACCCATTTAACGTGAGACGTTTGAGAGGCTCCTCTCAGCAGTTCTGATCTGGAGCTGAGATCTGGGGAACTTTCCACCTCATTGACTTATTGGAGCGGTTCCTCCAAAAGGGAAGATACTGGGGATGCTGGAAATCTGAAATATAAACAGAAAATGCTGGAAATACTCAGCAGGTCAGGCAGCATCTGTAGAGAGAGAGAGAGAGAGAAACAGCGTGGATGGGATGTGGTGGGATGCATATTGCTCATGTCATCCAGTAGAAAATTCCATTTTCAGCCAACCAACTTCAGGAAAGGCTGCCCCCACAGCAATAATAAACTGGGGGCGGCCTTAACGAACGGAAGATGGGACTTCAGCCCCTTGAGGAAAGCAGGTCCCACCCATGGGAGCTGCCGGCCAATCTGATTTGCTGGTAGCTGAGTAGTCCCAGCAGCGCCAGCAGCAAGTAGTGGCCACTGCCGGGACTACAAGGGAGTCCCAAGCAGGAAGACAACATGGATACCAAACTAAGGTGGAAACAGGGTTTTTGGTCGGGGAGGGATCGAGGACCCCAGGGAGGGGTGGGTAGAGGACTGGGAGGGAGGGAGGGTCATTGTTTTGTAAACCAGTGGGGAGGCACAAAGCAGGCTTACCATCTTTGGATGGGGTGCCCCCAAAGGGCACAGGGCACCCCCCAAAAGGAAGTACCCCCTACTTCCTTCCCACCTTTTAGCCTGAGATCAGGAAAGAGTGGGCTGGCCCCCTTTGTTCTGCCTTCTCCCATCCACCATATTATGGTAGCAGAGGAGGAAACAGGGTCTTGTGCCCATTAATTGGCAACTTAAGGGCCTTAATAGGCTTAAGGGCAGGCAGGTTGGCTAATGCCTTACCTGCCCACCCTGTTATGAGGTGGGTGGGAAGATGTTGGGTTAGCCACCTGTTCTATTTTACGTGGCCCCCCCACTGCCTACAAATATGCTGATGGGGGGTTGGGTGTAAAATTCCTCGCCCCCGCCGGTGTTTCAGGCCGATGACCTTTCGTCACAGGTTTAGAGACACGGAAAGGGGGAAGGTGTGTGATAGGACAGAAGAGAGGACAGGTTAAATAAGAAAAGGAGTGATAGTGCAAGGCAAAAAGGAGGTGGCAATGGGATAAGGAAAGAAAGAAAATGGTTTAGAGGCAATGAAGATGGTAGGGTCGTTACCAGAGCCTGCTATTTGAATGAAATGGGAGCAGTGGTTACAATCTGAAGTTGTTGAACTTGATGTTGAGCCCACAGGGTTGTAAAATTACAAAGCTCTTACCTGGATCAAAGGCATCGGGATTCTTCCACTCCTTCTCGTCATGATGAATTGCCCAGAGGTTGATGATTACACGAGTTTCTTTGGGGACTGTGTACTCACCAATGCTATAAATCAATAAATTGGAATCGGTGTTAAAACTGCATCTCTCAGAATGTCAATTATTGTTTGCTAGGAAGAGATGGAATCCTGGAAAAGAAAGGACAGGAAATTTTACATTTCCATAGCGCCTTTCACAGCCTTGGGACATCCCAACATGTTTGCAGCCAGTGAGGTACCTTTGAAGCGTGGTCACTGTTGTAGTGTAGGAAACGCAGCAGCCAATTTACACAGCAAGCTCCCACAAACAGCAATGAGATAAATCACAGAATCGTTATCGTGCAGAAGGAGGCCATTCGGCCCATCCTGTCTGCACCGGCTCTCTTAGCATTTTAACTTGGTGCCAATCTCCTGCCTTTTCCCCATAACCCTAACATTGTTTCTATTTAACTAACCATCCAATGCCCTCTTGAATGCCTCAATCGAACCCGGCTCCACCACACTTCCGGACAGTGCATTGCAAACCCTAGCTACTCGCTGTGTGAAAAAAAAATTTTCTCACCTCGCATTTGCATCTTTTGCAAAACGCTTTGAAACTGTGCCCTCTGGTTCTTGATCCATTTACGAGCAGGAACAGTTTCTCCCTATCTGCTCTGTCCAGACCCCTCATGATTTTGAAAACTTCTATCAAGTCTCCTCTCCAAGGAAAACAGTCCCAACTTCTCCAGTCTTTCCTCACAACTGAAGTGTCTCATCCGTGGATCCATTCTCGTAAACCTCTTCTGCACCCTCTCCAATGTGTTCACATCCTTCCTATAGCGTGGCACCCAGAACTGTACACAATACTCAGATAATCATCAGATAATCCTATTTTTATTGATGTCAGTTGACGTATTAATACTGGTCAGGCCTGCTCTTCTTTAAATCATGCCATGGGATCTTTTATGTCTACCTGAGAGAGCAGATGAGGCCTCGGTTTAGCATCTCATCCATCAGATGGCAGTCCTGAGTTGCAGCACTCCCTCAGTATTGCACTGCAGTTTCAGCCTGGATTATGTGCTCAAGTCTTTGGGGTGGAGTTTGAATTCGTAATTTTCTGACTCAGAACTTACTCAGATAAGAACTGGATCTATTAACTCCAAGAAGATTTAGGGAAGACATGATAGAAGGTTATAAAATAATGAAAGGACTGGATATTATGTCTACTGCTAGACTATTCCAGTTTAACAGATAAGGGAGGACCAAGGGCACATGAGTTAAGCTATGTATCCCTAGGAATAGACTGGATGTCAGGCAACTTCTTTATTCAGTAAGTAGTGAGCCTCTGGAATACATTACCAACTGGTGTGACTCCGTGTGAACATACGAATTAGGAGCAGGAGTAAGTCACTCAATAACCTTCACCCCCTTGCTTATCAGGAATCTACCTAACTCTGCCTTAAAAATATTCAAAGACTCTGCTTCTACTGCCTTTTGAGGAAGAGAGTTCCAAAGTCTCACTGCCCTCTGAGTGAAAAAATCTCTCCTCATCTCTGTCTTAAATGGGTGATCCATTATTTTTAAACAGTGACCCCTAGTTCTCGATTCTCCCACAAAAGGAAACATCCTTTCCACATCCACCCTGTCAAGACCCCTCAGGATCTTATATATTTCAATCAAGTCACTTCTTACTCTTCTAAACTCGAGTGGATACAAGCCTAGCTTGTTCAACCTTTCCTCATAAGACAACCCGCCCATTCCAGGTTTTAGCCTAGTCAACCTTCTCTGAACTGCTTCCAATGAATTTACATCCTTCTTTAAATAAGGAGACCAATACTGTACGCAGTACTCCTGACGTGGGCCAGGGTTTTTCAGCCCCACTGTGGTGTGTATACTGACCCCCCGCCTCCCCCCCCCACAGTGGATGCGGTAAGCCATTTAAATTTCCATTTTGTTCGGTGGGACCGTAACATCAGGCCAGGCAGGAGGGGCTGTAAAATCCTGGCCATGGACTTTACCAATGACCTTATAACTGAAGCATAACCTCCCTACTTTTGTATTCAATTCCCCTCCCAATAAACAATAACATTCTATTAGTTTTCCTAATTACTTACTGTACCTGCATACTAACATTGCGATTCATGCACTAGGACACCCAGATCCCTCTGCACCTCAGAGCTCTGCAATCTCTCACCATTTAGATAATAAGCATTGTTTTTATTTTTCTGTCACAACTGACAATTTTACATTTGCTCACATTATACCCCACTTACCAGGTTTTTTCCCGCTCACTTAACCTATCTATATCCCTTTGTTGCCCCTTTATGTCCTCTACCCATCTTTGTGTCATCAGCAAGTTTAACAATCGTACCTTCGGACCCTTCAACCAAGTCATTTATATAAATTGTAAAAAGTTGAGGCCTCAATGCTGGTCCCTTTGGCACACCACTCTTTACATTTTACCAACCAAAAAAAGATCAGTTTATACATACCATATGTTTCCTGTTAGTGAGCCAATCTTCTCTCCATGCCAATATGTTACCCCCTACACCATGAGCTTTTATTTTTTGCAATAACCTTTGATGTAACACCATATCAAATGCCTTCTGGAAATCTAAGTATGGTAAATCCATCGATTCCCCTTTATTCACAGCTTATGTTACTTCTTCAAAGAACTCCAATGAATTGGTTAAACATGATTTCCCTCTCAAAAAACCATGTTGACTCTGCCTGGTTGCCTTGAATTTTTCCAATTGTCTTGTTATACGTATTTAATAATAGCTTCTAACATTTTCCCTATGACAGATGTTAAGCTAACTGGCCTGTGGTTTCTTGGTTTCTGTCTCCCTCCCTTTTTGAATAAAGGAGTTACATTTGCTATTTCCAATCTAATGGAGCCTTTGCCTGAATCTAGGGAATTTTGGAAAATTAAAACCAACGCATCAACCCTTTCCCTAGCCACTTCTTTTAAGACTCTAGGATGAAGTCCATCAGACCGTGGGACTTGTCAACCCGCAGCTCCAACAATTTACTCAGTACCACTTCCCTGGTGATTGCAATTTTCTTGAGTTCCTCCTTCCCATTTCCTGATTTATAGCTATTTCTGGTATGTTACATGTATCCTCTATAGTGAAGACCAATGCAAAATACCTGTTCAATTCATCTGCCATTCCCTTATTTTCCATTATTAACTTCCCCGATTCACTTTCCATAGGACCAATGCTCACTTTGTTAACTCTTTTCTTTTTTAAATATCTATAGAAACTCTTACCATCTATCTTTATATTTCTAGCTAGCTTTCTCTTGTGCTGTAATTTTTCCTTTCTTATCAATCTTTTAGTCATTGTTTGCTGTTTTTAAACCTTCTGTCCAATCTTCTGACCTGCCACCATATTTGTGCAATTATATGCTTTTTCTTTAAGTTTGATACTATCTTTAACTTTTTTAGATAACCACGGATGGTGGGTCCTCCCCTTGGAATTTTTCTTTCTCATTGGAATGTATCTATTCTGTGCATTCTGAAATATCCCCTTAAATGATTGCCACTCCATCTCTATTGACCTATCCCTTAACCTGATTTGCCAGTTCACTTTAGCTAGCTCTGCTTTCATGCCCTCATAGTTGCCCTTATTTATGTTTAAAATACTAGTCTTAGATCCACTCTTTTCTCCCTCAAACTGAATGTAAAATTCAATCATATTATGATCACCGCCACTTAGAGGCACCATCACTATATGAGGTAATTAATTAATCCTATCTTGTTGTACAACACCAGGTCTAGTATAAAATCAAAAAACTACTGCGGATGCTGGAAATCCAAAACAAAAACAGAATTACCTGGAAAAACTCAGCAGGTCTGGCAGCATCGGCGGAGAAGAAAAGACTTGACGTTTCGAGTCCTCATGACCCATCAACAGAACTCAGTTCTGTTGAAGGGTCATGGGGACTCGAAACGTCAACTCTTTTCTTCTCTGCCAATGCTGCCAGGTCTAGTATAGCCTGCTTTCTCTGGTTGGTGCCAGAACGTGCTGTTCTAAGAAACTATCCCGAATACACCCTATGAATTCCCCATCTCGGCTACCTTTGCCCATCTGATCTTTCCACTCTATAAATAGATTAAGATTCCCCATGATTATCGCCGTACCTTTCAGACAAGCTCCTATTATTACATCCTTTATATCCCTTCCTACCATGCGTTTATTGTTAAGGGGCCTGTACACCACTCCCGCAAGTGACTTCTTGCCTTTATCATTTCTCATCTCTACCCAAACCGTTTCCACATCCTGGTTTCCTGAACCTAGATCATCCCTCTCTATTGTGCTCGTACCATCATTAATTAACAGAGCCACCCCTCCACCTTTTCCTTTGTGTCTTCAAAATGGGCTAGACCACTTATTGTCTGCAGCAGAGATTACAATATGTAGAGGATATTTAAGTGTCTGTATAGATAATGCATGGTCAATGTCATCTTCAGGGCTGGTTACAATCACTTGAGGGGCATCAGAGAGGAATTTTTCAGAATTCATTTTTCCCCTGTTTTTAACTCTGTTATTTTACCTCGTCACAAGAAGCTACAGGGATTGGGTTAGGGGGCAAGGGGGCAGGAAGTGTCCAGTCACATGATTTCAGTCATCATGAGTGTTGGAACTGTTGGAGCAGCTGGACTTTTCCTGCCCTGGATTTTCCTAAACCCTTACTTAGTGATGCCAACTGAATCACAGATGACAAGTTTTTCATCGACCCTATTGGTTTATGGTATCGTCCAATGCACCCCAGCTTGCTGTTTTTTCTTAAAACCCAGGTGAAAAGCCCAAGAGCCCCATGATGACATTGTGGCTGGCCCAATCCCTGCTGTTAAAGTATGAGTTGCAAACATCATCCATCTGCCCACACTAACTATTGCCGCAACTCAGAAGCTTTGAGCATTAAATGTCTTTGTGTATGACATGCACTGTTCCTCTCTCCTCCTAATTTGGGTCTCGCGTTTTACTATCCTTGTGTGGTGCACGCCCATCGTATTTTGGCTTTCAAATAATATGTTAGACCTGAAAACTATTAATGCTTGGAAATATCTGATTGTCCAAGTATTTGGCTTTACAAAACCAATTTTGGAAGTTATAGATTTACTGAAGGATTCAGATGTGCCGGCATGGTTGGAATTGATTAGGAGGTAGCAGACAGAAAGTAGAGATAAAGTACATACACTCCAATCCAATATCGGTTACATGGATGAATTGGAGAAGCTGGAGCTGCTTTCCTTAGAGAAGAGAGAGTTGAAAGGAGATTTGATAGAGATGTTCAGAATCATGAAGTATCTGGATAGAGCAGATACAGAGAAACTGTTGCCATTGGTGGAAGGGTTAAGAATCAAGGTACATCAATTTCAGGTGATTGGCAAAAGAACCAGAGGCGAGATGGGAAAAAAGCTTTTTTACATAGTGAGTGGTTTCGATCTGGAATGCACAGCCTAGCAGTATGGTTGATACAGATTCAATAGCAGCTTTCAAAGGGGAACTGGATGACTATCTGAAGAGATAGTGTTCAGGGGAAAAGATGAGGGGTTAGGACTAGCTGAATTACTCTTATAGAGAGCCAGCACAGACACAACAGGCTGAATGGCCTCCTTTTGCGTCATAACCATTCTATGATTCTAATTGGCAGGATATGACTGGTGGTGAGCCCAGGGATCAGTACTGAGTCTCAGCATTTTGCTACATTTTTCAATGACCTACATGAAGGAACCTCTCTCTCTCTCTCTCTCTCTCTCTCTCTCTCTCGCTCTCTCGCTCTCTCGCTCTCTCGCTCTCTCGCTCTCTCGCTCTCTCTCTCTCTAGTATCCTCATTGTCCCAGGATAGCTTATGCCATGATAGCACTATGGGGCAAAGCAAGGAGGGAAACCCCAAGAACCACCTCTGCAAATACAGGGATTGAACCCATGCCATAGGCATTATTCTGCAAGATACTCTAGCCAGCTAGCCAACTGTGCAATATGACCCCTCGTACAAAGGGATAGAGAGTGTATAGCCAAGTTTGTTGAAGCTAAGATATGTAGCACAGTAAATATTGTGGATGAGAGCAGAAGGGTTGCAAAGGATCATTGATAGATTAGCTGAATGGGTACGACACTAACAACTTGGAGAAGTGTGAGGTCATGCACTTTGGACCGACAATCAGAGAATTTTCTAACTGGTGAGAAGCTAGGAACTAGAAACTTAGGGGTCCAGGTGCAGAAATCACTAAAATGTAGTGGACAGGTCAAGCAATAATTTCAAAAAAGGCTAATGGTATGATAGCCTTAATTTCAGGAGGGCTGGAATGCAATGTTATTCTACAGCTGAATAAAGCCCTGGTTAGACCATGTGGTAAAGTGAGGTACCTGTCCCTTTAAGAGAATGCAAGTGTACTGATCATGTGTCAGCACTGCCGAATCACTGTATACCACGGGCAACTGGGAACAGTAAGTCTAGTTCTGGAGGTTTCTGAGTGAGCACGTATGATCTGGTGCTCTACCCTATGTCTCAATAAACCATCACTGTTTATTCTTATATCAGTCTCTCCCCATTATTGACTGCAAGCAACAATTGATGAGAACATAGGAAGGCGTGCAGTTAGAGTTCGGTTGGCTAACGAACTCATTTACCCAAGACATAAAAGTGGTGACGAGGATAAAAACATTGCAAGACCCCCGAGTGAGGGTCCACAAGACAGGTGAGCAAGGCATTAGAGAGATTATCTGTACTTACCTTGTGAAATAGGCAACAGCCGGCAATCGGAGCAGAAAGCAGTGCTGCAGTTTAAAATTTAAAATAAACACGCTGCTGAATCGCGATCGTGGGTTACTACCAAAACTCAAAAAGAGCACGAAACCCAGCACAGAAAAGCTGACCACCACAGAGACAGAGTTTTAAAAAAAGGTGACTGCCTTTAAAGTGTCAATACATTTCAGCTCGGAGGGGAGGTGCAGCAAGAGTGAACATGACTGCACCCAGAACATGATGAAATCATCCACTGAGGGGCACAGTGGGCAACTGCCCCTGAAAAGGAGGCCTTGGAAACACCAGCCGAGGTCGTTGGGCTACGACGCACAACCCATCAAAGAAGGGCCTCCTGAGAGACTTGACCTGTAAACAGTTATTGTGTAAATAGTTGATGTGTTTTAAGCTTGTTAGCTGTACTTTTAAGTAAAGGAGGAGGTATGTGGTAAAGTGAGGTACCCTGTCCCTTTAAGAGAATGCAAGTGTACTGATCATGTGTCAGCACTGACGAATACTGTACAGCGCGGCCAACTGGGAACTTTACGTCTAATTCTGGAGGTTTCTGAGTGAACACATATGATCTGGTGCTCTGCCCTATGTCTCAATAAACCATCACTGTTTATTCTTACATTAGTCTCTCCCTGTTATTGATTGCAAACAGCAATTGATGAGAACATATGAAACTCTTTCGAGTTATCAACAGTCACAGATTGCAACTCTTTCGAGTACAATCACAGTTCTTGGTTTCCGGGAGTGGGACATGAACCCACAACCCTCTGATTCAAAGGCGAGGGTGCTATGAACTGAGCCATATGAAGGCGTGCAGTTAGAGTTCAGTTGGCCAATGAACTCGTTTACCCAAGACATAAAAGACCACATGGGAAATATTGTGTTCAATTCTGGGTACCGCACCACAGGAAGGATATATTGGCCCTGGAAATGGTACAGCACAGATTCATCAAAGTAATATCAGGGATAAAGGATTAAATTATGTGGATGGGTTGCATAGACTAGGCTTGTATTATTTCGAGTAGAGAAGATTAAGGGGTGATCTAGTTGGGGTCTTTAAAATGATTTAATGATTTGTGCAAGTAGTTGGTGAGCAATTACTTCTCTTTCTGACCACTGTTCATTCTAGGCTGCAACCAAACAGCTACCTACACAGGCCAAGTGCAAGTCAGCCCCATTTAAGTTACCACCTGTGCATGGCTGCACACAAAATAAATTAAAGGGCCCATGCACTTAAATGTCTAGGTCACGCACAACAAAAGAACATTGGAGGGAACGTTGCTGATCAGGAGTCCAGAAAAAGCAGGCATAGCCTGAATGTTAAAGCTAAGGCCGCTCAGTGGGGATATCAGGAAGCACCTCTCAAAAGGTAGCCAAAATCTGAAACTCTTTCCCTCAGAGGCTGTAGAGGCCGTGGGTCAATTGAAAAATTTAAAACTGAGTTTGACAGATTTTTCTGAGGTCAGGGCACGAAGGGATACGAAGCCAAGGAAGATAAATGAATTTAAGCTACAGATCAGGCGTGATCTAACTGAATGATGGAAGAGGCTCAAGGGGCTGAATGGTCTCCTGTTCCTGTGTTCCCAGTGAAGAATTCAAAACATGTGGATATATTTACCTGGAGTCTTCCAAAGCCACGTGTGGAATTAGGAGAGGTGATACTGGTTGAATCCGTAGGAGTTCACTGATGGTTGCACTGAGAAAATGTAAGTCGCCTTTATCACTCATTTGAGGAGTCCTTTCAAATCCAACGTTGCTATCAATCTCGTCTTGTATTTTCTTTTGAATCTGTAGTGAAAACAAAGGGTCAAACTATTCAGCTGTCTTACTAATCAATTATCTATCGAAAAGAAAGACAGATCTATCACAGGATGTCCCAAAGTGCTTTACAGCCAATGAAACACTTCTGAAGTGTAGGCAATGTTGTAGTGCAGGATAATCTACCTACAATATATTCAAAGTTTTTTGTTTGGTGTTTAGTTCTATATCTCACATTTTTGTTAAAAAACCTCTTATTGCTATGAAACAACATATTCTCCAACTCACTGCCATGGGAAACTTGTGTGTGAGAGTGTGTGTGTCTGTGAGTGTGTGAGTATGCGTGTGTAGAAGAGTGTGTAAGTTTGTGTGTATGTGGATGAGTATGTCTGTATATGAGTATGTGTGCGTGGATGAGTGTGCGAGTTTGTATGTGATTGTGAGTATGTCTGTATGTGAGTGTTTGCGTGTGTGAGTACGTGTATGCGGATGAGTGTGTGAGAGTTTGTGTGTCTGTGAATGTGAGTGTATCTCTGTATACAAGTGTTCATGCGTGTGTGCCTGTGTCTTTGTGTACATATATGTACTTCTGTGTGAACGCGAGGGTGTTTGTGAATATGTGCATGTGTGGATGGTTGTGTGTGTTTTTTTGTCTGTGTGTGTGTTTGTGTGTGTGTGTCAATGTAAACATTCCTGGGACAAACCTAAAAAGAGCTTATTACAGTGAATGTATAGAAAAGAAACCCCCGTTAAAAAAGTTTTAATTTACACGACTGATTCCTGGGATGAGGGGGGTTATCCAATGAGGAAAGATTGGACAGGTTGGGCCTGTATCCATTGGAGTTTAGAAGAATGAGAGGTGACCTTATTGAAACATATAAGATCCTGAGGGGACTTGACAGGGTGGATGCTGAGAGGATGTTTCTCCTTGTAGGAGAGAATATTAGGGGACACAGTTTAAAAATAAGGGTCGCCCATTTAAGACGGAGAGGAGGTGAAATTTTTTCTCTGAGGGTTGTGGGTCTATGGAACTCTCTCTCTCTCCAGAAAGCAAGGTGGAGGCAAGGTCTTGAATATTTTTAAGGCTGAGTTAGCTAGATTCTTGATTAACAAGGGAGTAAAAGGATATGGGGGGGTGTATACCTATAAATGGTATCAGGCTATACTTGAGAGTCATGGTTTTGCACTGAAGAAAATTTGAACTAACAAAGTACCCACTGCGCCACAAGCCCGCCCCATAGATATAGGTGCGCTAGATATAAAGCAGAAAACCGCTATTGAAGTTGTACAATATGTTGAATTTGTACAAGATGTCCAAATGCTGTAAGCCCTGGACAATATCCAGGCTTGGGCTGACAAGTGGCAAATAACATTTGCGCTACACAAGTGCCAGGCAATATCCAACAAGAGAGAATTCAACCTTCGCCCCTTGACATTCAATAGCATTACCATCGCTGAATCTCCCAGTATCAACATCCTGAGGGTTACCATTGACCAGAAAGTGAACTGCACTAGCCATATAAATACTGTGGCTACAAGATTTGGATTCAAATATCCTGCTGCGAGTAACTCACCTCCTGAATCCCCAAAGCCTGTCCACAATCTACAAGGCGCAGCTCCAATAACATTCAAGAAGCTTGGCACCATCCAGGACAAAGCAGCCTGCTTGATTGGCACCCCATCCACAAACATTCACTCCCTCCGCCACTGATGCACAGTAGCAGCAGTGTGTACCATCTACAAGATGCACTGCAGAAACTCACCAAGGCTCCTTGGACAGCACCTTCCAAACCCATGACCGCTACCACCTAGAAGGACAAGGGCAGCAGATAAATGGGAACAACACCACCTGCAAGTTCCCCTCCAGGTCACTCACCATTCTGACTTGGAAATATATCGTCATTCCTTCATTGTCACTGGGTCAAAATCCTGGAACTCTCTCCCTAATAGCACTGTGGGTGTACCTACACCACATGGAACGCAGTGGTTCAAGAAGGCAGCTCACCACCACCTTCTCAAGGGCAAACAGGGGGGGGTGGGGCAATAAATGATGGCCCAGCCAGCGAAGCTCACATCCCTTGAATTAATTTTTTAAAATGGAGCTTTAGACCTACTAATACAACAAGAATACTAGTGCCACAGAAAGGAAACAGCAAAGATTCACCACCTGATGAAAAGCCATTGATCCGAAATGTTAACTTTGCTTCTCTCTGCGCAGATGCTGCCTAACTTGCTGAGTGTTTCCAGAATTTTCTGTCATTTACTTTAATGTTAAAAGCATCCAAACTTTCCCACTCACAAATCCAACGTGGAATTCAGGAGAAACTCCTTCACGCAGGGAATGGTTAGAATGTGGAACTCGCTGCCTCAAGGAGTAGTCGAGACGAGTAACATTGATGCATTTAAGGGGAAGCTAGGTAAACAGAGAACCATAGAACCATAGAAAAGTTACAGCACAGGAGGAGGCCATTCGGCCCATCTTGTCCATGCCAGCCCGAGGACACCCAGGTGCCCTGTCTAATCTGACCTTCCTGCACCCGGCCCATACCCCTGCAGATCCAGGTACTTTTTAAAAGAGTTTAGAGTTTCCGCCTCTACCACCATCTGAGGGAGAAAGGAATGGAAGGATACGTTGATCAAGCGAGATGAAGCAAGCTGCCCAAAACTCGTGCGAAGCATTAAAGCCCCCAGCATGAACTTGTCAGGCTCAATGTTTCTATGCAATAAATACTGTGCAACACTCTGTAATCCATGTTGTATATTTTTCTTTCAATGTTTCTTCTACCTCAGGATGGTGGAGCAGGTAAACAATCATCCAAGCAATCGTATTGCTGGTGGTCTCTGTCCCGGCCCCAAATATGTCTGCCACTGACATAAGCAAGTGGTCATCCGTCAGTCTCTCCTCATACGCTGAATGGTTGTTATTCTCTGCATTCATCTTGGCTTTTAGCAAAACGTCAACCAAATCATGTATAGAGTCACTGCTGTAATTTGCCTGGAAAGTGGGAGGGAATAGAACAAGAGATCAAATAAATAATCAGCAACTACTAATGATAAATCAGGCTGTTCACAAAAGCCTCGGCAAGCTGGTCAATCTGTACTAATTGTAGTTGGGCCTTACCTTAATTATTACACTCAGCATTCAGTTCCCAGAGAAATATCGAGAAGAGCTATACACAGAAAAGCCTCAAGGTGGATCCCTAGTGTCAAAAGATTGAGTAATGAGGAAAAAGTTGGACTCTTTAGCCTAAAAGGGAATGAAGCTGATTGAGTGAGGAGAGCTTTATAGGTACAGTGAGTAGAATAGAAAAGTTCAGTCCCGAGAACAGTTTCAAGCTAAACCAAGACTCCAGGACAAGAAGATATAGGTCCAACCTGGTCAAAGGAAACGTTAGAACTGATATCAGGGAGAACTTTTGCAAATGTGGATTAATACCTGGAATGGTCTCCCAGGTAGGGGAGTGGAGGAAAACATTCGGCAATCATTCAGGAGGTGGGTCAATTCTGTTCCGGGGGAGGGATCTTAGCTTTCTATTGCTGGGACATACTAGATGTGCCAAATGGCCTCGGTTGTACCTTGTGCTGGAATTTAATGGAGGAAGCCAAAGGGTCCGTGAGCTCTGAGAATCTTAAATCCAGTCATACAGACTGGAGAATGGGATATAGCCATTGGGTAAATGTGCTGCACAGTGTGATGCAAAGATTTGGGAATTACCATGTTCAATCCCTACCCTGGGGAGGTGTTTCTCACTATGTGATTTGCACATCATGTAATGACAACAAGCGAGGGGTGCAAATTAGTATTAGTAAGAAAATTAAAGTAAATGTAAAGTGAATTCCCAAGTTACATTAGTTAACAAAATGTTCTCCCCCTGAATTAATTGTCCCCATTAAGATTCCTTGATTGGCAAGAGTAGTTCAGTCAGTGGGGAATGTTCAGTGTGTTATTGGAAAGCATTGCGACAACTATAAACTAACACTTCCTGTCCTCCAGTGAAGCTAAAGATTTGGATTCAAATATCCTGAGGTCCTCTTGGATGCCATAGGGAATGATTACACACTATTGGAAAAGAACCAGAGACTGGAAAAACACTTACGTATGGGAATTTACAAATATAAGATTAAGAACATAAGAAATAGGAGCAGGAGTAGACCATTCGGCCCCTCAAGCCTGCCCTGCTATCCAATAAGACCATGGCTGATCTGCCCCAGGCCTCAACTCTTTCGTGCCAGCTCCTCATAGCCCTCAACTCCTTGATATTTCAAAAATCTATCTACCTCCTCTTTAAATACTTTCGCCTCCATAACTCTCTAGGGATAAGAAATTCCAGACATTCACTACCCTCTAAGAGAAGAAATTCCTTCACATCTCAGTTTTATTCTGACCCTTTTACCCTTATTCTGTAACTATGTCCCCTAGTTCAAGATTCCCCCACTGGTGGAAACATCTTCTCAATATCTACCCTGCCAAGCCCCCTCAGAATCTTTTATGTTACAATAAGATCACCTCTCATTCTTTTAAACTCTAATGAATGAAGCCCTAACCTGTTTAGCCGTTCTTGATAAGTCAACCCCTTCATCCCAGGAATCAGCCTAGTGAATCTCTTTTGAACAGCCTCCAATGCCAGTATATCCTTTCTAAATATTGGGACCAAAACTGTACACAGTACTCCAGGTGCGGCCTCACCAATACCCTGTGCAGTTGTAACAAGACTTCCCTATTTTTAAACTCCAACCCTCTAGCAATACAGGCCAAAATTTCATTTGTCTTTTTAACTACTTGCTGCACCTGCATGCTAACCTTTTGTGTTTAGTGCACAAGAACACCCAGATCCCTCTGTGCTGCGCTTTATTGGAGTCTCTCTCCATTTAAATAATAGTCTGCTTTTTGATTTTTCCTACCAAAGTGCATGTGACCTCACACCTTAAACTCCATCTGCCAAGTTTTTGCCCACTCACTCAACCTGTCTATATCCCCTTGCAGATTCCTTATGTCCTCATCACAACATGTCCTCCCACCTATTTTTATATCATCAGCAAATTTGGATACATTACACTCTGCCTGTCCTCAACTCTGCTTGTATAATCTTCAAAGAAGTTGATTTCACAAAACCATGTTGACTCTGTTTGATTGTGTTAAGCTTTTCTAAATTGGATAGCTGAATGTGTTTTACACTTAATGCATAAAGGATGATTTGATTGAAGTTTTGAAGATATTAAGGGGAACTGATAGGGTCGATAGAGAGAAACTATTTCTGCTGGTTGGGGAGTGTAGGACTAGGGGGCATAGTCTACAAATTAGAGACCTTTCATGAGTGAAATTTAGAAAGATTTCTACACAAAGGGTGGTAGAAGTTTGGAGCTCTCTTCCACATATTGACACTAGATCAACTGTTAACTATAAATTTGAGATCGATAGAGTTTTGTTAACCAAGGGTATTAAGGGAAATGGGGGGGGAAACGTGGGTATACAAAGTTAGTTCACTGATCAGCTATGATCTCATTGAATGGTGGAACCAGCTTAAGTGTTTCCCACTATGTGATTTGCCAGAAGATAAGTTAATGTTTCAGGTCATCAGCACTAAAGAAAGATAAAAATGCAGTTGGTTTTAAAGCAATGATGGTGAACAAGATAGAACAGACAAACGGAAATCCCATCAGAGAGAAGGGTAGAACTTCTACCCTGTTCCTATGCTCCTATTTGTTCAATTGTTGACTGATCTGATAACACACACTATATGCAATAGCACGTATCCATTCAATTTCTTCCATAACACCAATGAAATTGAGGTGTTGTACATTTCATACCAAAGTACCTTGTGCTCTTCAAATTTCTTCTGAAGAATATTGTCTCGTCTTGTAATGTATTGCTTCAGAGTATGGAGTTCTTTATTGGGAAATATCTATAAGAAAGTAACAGAGAGACAGTATGTAATAAAGGTTATTGCGGGGTCAGCAATCGGAGGTTAATGTGCACAGTATTTGCATTCAGAGCCATCCATGATCAGAATTGCCAAACATTGTCCACAATCTGAGATTACCTCAGCCAGAGTCTAAGAATCTCAAGTTACAAATAGAATCAAATAGATTCAGAATGAAGTACCTGGAACCAGGGGAAGATGTCTATTAAGCTATCCTTTCCCACGGTGTCCACAATGCCTTGGGTGTAAACCAGCATTTCCTGAAGCTCTGGGTCATCTTTCTCATATTTTGAGTTGAAACAGAGCCAACAGGTTACATTGGTGACTGCCCGCTTCACTTCAGGCATGATGTCCAGCGGTGAGTCAAGAAAGTCTTCAAACATGCAGCATGCTGAATCAAGTCCTTGGCAAACTGTTCATCACCAGTCCATAACAAAGAGAAGAAAATTATTAGAGATAGGACTATCAGAACTTTAAATTAATGTTTCAGGTCATCAGAACTGAAGAAAGGTAAAAATATAGTTAGTTTGAAAGCAATGATGGTGAACAAGATAGAACAGACAAATGAAAATCCTGTTGGAGGATTCTTCAAGATAGGCATTCCTCAGGATTTCTGTTCATCTCTTCTACTTCATTCACCTTCATTGCCTTAAAATCTACTACATTTCAAAATTCCTTCATTTCTGGTTACACCTTCATGCAGCCCTTTCATCTACACTTGTCTGTTTTGGATATCTTCATACTTTTTTCTCCCCTTTTGGAGAGATTAGAATGGTATGGAGGATTCAAAGGCCGATTAACAACCTGTTCTGAGTAATGTAAACACACTTTCCCTGGAGTGGGACTTGAACCCAAAGCCTTTCAGCTCAGAAGTAGGAGAGCTAACCACTGAGTCAAGCTCTCCTCTACACTAAAGGCTCGCCATAAATACAAGTTTTCATAGCTTACTGCAGAACTAATTTCACACTACCTGGGACTGATATATTGAACTGTTCTAAATAATCACTTTTTCCTTCCAAACTCCTGATGACATTGGCTGTTCATAGTGCATATTGTGCTGCTATTGCTTATTCTCTGGTAATTCAGATCAATGGCCATTATTTATGCATGAACATCTGCAGTAAGATAGAAGCAGAATATGTTACATTGGCATTCACTTCCAGCTGTGGATAACACACAGGAGCAGAAACCCTGCCTAATCTTCTCTCTAATTCAGGCAAATGTCAAATCCCTCAAACCACCTCCACTTAGATCAGCTAGTCAGCACTAAGCAAGGATTGAGCCTGGGTCCTTACTTATGGGCATGACTTAGCCACTCATTGTTAAATACATTGCACCATCAGAGGGGTCATAAAGAATTGTTGGTGCAGGACTGTTAAGTGTACTCACTTATTTTCTCGATAGCTGATGATCTATCACCAATCAGAGAGATAGATGAATGAATAAGCTTCCTGTGAGACTTCCAGCCCGGGCAGTAGCTTCCGAATGCAATATCCTTCCCATTTCTGGACAGCAAGTCTGTAGTCACCTGAACAGAGAGAAGACATTATAGGTGCCTTGCTTTAACATTTAAATATTGGGTTACAATGACCCTGGTGGTGGGCTGTTGAAAGTAAAAAATATAGTTTGTTATCCATAAGGAGGAGAAAGGGGAATGTTGCATAAGAGAGATAAAGAGATGAAAGACGATGAGTTGTCCCTGTTCCTGTTTATGTGCAGTTTGCTCCTGTGTTTGGAAGCCCCTCTATCCCATGTTGTAGGATAGTATTTCAACATCCTATCCTCTCCCATCCATTTTTATACTTGCTCTAAGGAATTGATTGTTGCAGGTACTGCTGGCCCCTGTAATGTTGCGAACACAGAGATCTGATTGCAAGGGGGCAGGACTGGCTCTGTACATTTATAATACTGACAGTGGGAGTATTAACCGAAAGGCACAGAGGCGACAGGATAGGACAACAGGTTTTTGTGGGTATATAAAGCCTGTTCTGTGAACTTTGGTTTGAGTTGTTTGGGTCGGATTGTATTGGGCTGAGTTACTTGAGTCGATTGGATTGGTTAATTTGGGTTTGTGTCCTTTGACACTGTGAGCAGATTAATATTTGTCACCAGCCGCAATCCTCGGGCAGAACTTAATGCCCCCGCCACCCCACCCCCATGGAAAGTTTGATGGTGGAGGCATTTAATCAGGCGGGAGGGTGGTGGTTACGTGCTCCAATGCCTTCCCATCACTGACCCAATTAAGTCAAGGATGGGAAGGCCTGTAGACAGGCACCTAAAGTGGGTAACTATGGATACTGTCTGGGTCCTTCACTGAATTGCAAAGCTTATGGCAAATCTGTTGTCTGAGTCTGTCAGCCCAACTCCCCCCTCACCCACCACCCCTCAACCCCTGTGTGATTCTGTTGGGCCAAATGGTTTGTTTCTGGGCTGTACATGGGTTGTAATTGCATCTAAAGTGACTTTCAAAATGCTGGGAGAGGCCGAGTTAGTGAAAGAGATGAACCTGGATTCCAGTACCAGTGAGGAGGCAAAACGCAGATGATGGATTGTCTGACATTTACAGCAGGGCAGGAATTCTCAAACTACCCCTGGATGGTTTGTTCCAGATTGTGCCTGGCTTTGTGCATTTCTCACAGTTAATGCTCCATCCAGATTGGACAAGGGATCGTACAGACTTGTTCCATGTTTCATTTCTAATCATTAATGGGCAGGCGTGTTAACAGCAGCACAGGAACATTCAGTCTGCATTGTACATGCTTCGTCTTCCCATTAACCCAGATAAGACCAACGTGAGAAGCTATCAGGAACGTGTAAATGAAAAACTCAACCATAGAATATATGAAAAACCCAACAATGTGTCAGTGAATTATACACCAAGAAACAAGGTGCGAGGATGCTTGTAAACAGCATAAAGAGTAGCAGCAGGTCAGCCAAGCTGAATGATCTGCTTCTGTACTGAAGCTTCTATGTGATGTCACTGGCACACTGTGCCCCAGCGAGCACCGGCATCACTGAAATACATGCAAAGGCGGTGTGATGATAGCAGTTTCCCACAAGCACGTTTCTATACATAAAAGCCAAAGTGAAGGGTCAATACTCGAGGATGCATCTTAGGGGAAGCTGGATAAACACAGGACAGTGAAAGGATTGGAAGGATATGAGGCAATGATGGAGGGTCAGGAGGAGGCCCATGTTACATGTGAATGGGCCAGTTGAGCTGAATGACCTGTTCGTCAGGATTATGCAGTTTAAGTGCAAAGCCACAGCAAATCATGGACTCATGATTGGTTGATACCAAGATAGGACTAGGAGAAGGCTCAGGGAGAGCAGAACTTGAGCAGATTGTAGGGTTGAGTTGAAGCTGGTGAATCGAAATGAGGCAGTAATAAAACCACAAAATCCCTTACAGTCAATCCAAGAGAATAAACAAGGGACACAAATAATAATGCTCATTGCTTCTCCTTTGTTTCTTCTTTTTTTCCCCTCAAAATTTCAGAAACTCAGCGAGAGCCAATCAGTTAGATTGCTGAGAAACAGGATACAGCTCCCGTTTTAAGCAAAATATCTAAGCTCTTGAAATAAAGTGCAAGAAAAACGTTGCATGCCTACAATTTAATTTTAAAAAAGAATCTTGATTTCTATGAGCATATATAATTTGTGATACTGTAAACTTCAAAAAGTTCTGATTATCTGTTTAGCTGAACAGTGCGATTGCCAAAATAATCTATCCATTATTCAACGAAATCTTACCATACTGGGTCTGCCGGCAAAGATTTTTCCCTTTTTTAACAGGACTTCCTTGGCATGTTGATAGTTGTTGATCACCACCACATAGTGTGAACCCATCATCAGGGAAAAGATATTCCCGTAAGTTTTTTTGAGTTTCAGGAAGAGTAGGTGAGGAGGGAGATTACTCCGTAGGCTCAACAGGCTTCCGATCAACGGGAACGATGGCAAGCTTCTCGGGAGTCTGCTTCCATTCAGCTTGCTCTGAATAAGACCAGTCAAAGAGAAGATCATAAAGGCCGCAGTAAGGAACAGAGCAGACAGCAAGAGAATCATCTTCCCTGTGTTCTGAAGCCAGTTGCTTGGATCCTACAGTGGGACAAAGGGAGATTCTAACCCTTTTATAAGTTGGAGAAATCAGTGCCTTGACATAGGATCAAGGTTTCTGACTTGCAAAATAATTTCAAACTCAGCATTTTTGTTCCCCAGCCAATCCCAATCCCGTGAAATTCTACGCAGGCCCTGCAGAGAGCACTCTGACTCTAATACGGTCACAGCCAAACATTTCAAAGCGATGAACTGCAGTTAACCCTGTACATGGTAATTAACTTGCAGATGGTGAAACCCGTGCGCAATCGATACGGCCGGATTTTTCCAGTCAGCGGCGAGAGAGCGGGGACTTAACCATTCACCGCGCTCTACACCTGGTCCCGGGTTGTCGGTGGGCTGTTGCCTGGCAACTTGCTGCCTCCAGGGACAGGATTTTATGTCCCGTGGTGCCTGACCCCAATCGGGCGTAAAATCACGCGAGAACCCGTCGTCATTGGGCGATACTTTGCTCTGGGGGCGCGCTTTCGGCTGCTGCGCGTGCCCGCCGACAATTAAGAGGGCAGTTAAGCCCGTTGACGACACAAACGTCAGCGATTTCTCGTGGCCCGTCCAACCTTAAGGCAGGCGGGCAGGCCAGGAGCCCCGGCGGGCTTCTGAGAAAAGATAAATAAAATAAAATTAAAAAAAAAATAAAATAAAATAAAATAAAATAAATAAAAATAAAAAAAAATAAAGTTTCAGCTCAGTTTTTAAAAAGTTTATTAAAGTTTTTACTCATATTTATTAACATGTCCAATCTCGCGTGACAGTGTCACCTGAGGGGGACGTGTGAATAATGTTTTTCTTTCCCTATTTTTAAAGTTTTTTTTAAACATTCAGCGCTCTCCCTGAGACAGCACTTAGTCTTCCCCGCCCCGGCACAGGGAGCGCACAGCGCTACCCGTCGGGCAGGCCGCTGGGTGGGCCTTAATTGGCCCGCCCACTCAAAATGGTGGCAGGGCCCCGTTTCGGCGGCGGAGTTCGGCTGCCCGCCCTCCGCCGAGCCGGTGGGGCCCGCCCGCCAACTGAGGGCAAAATTCTGGCCTCTGTCTTTCTCTCCACTGATGCTGCCAGACCTGCTGAGTTTTTCCAGTATTTTTTTTGTCTTTGTTTCAGATTTCCAACATCCGCAGTATTTTGCTTTTATCAGGATGGAACCTCCGTTGGGGGAATGAGTATTTTTTATGAGGTGTGCTTTCAAGTGCTCGATTGTGCTGCATGGACATTTTCTCCATCTTCTTTTACGTTTTGTTTTATTATTTGCAGGTTGGCAGCTCTCCCTGAAGCGGCTGTCTGCCTTCAGGGGGCTCTCTTGCAGTGCTCACCTCCCCCAACCCCCCCCCGCCCTCTTTCTGCCCCCACCCTGGCAGCGCTGAGCTCCTCAGCTTCGGGGGCCGATCGCGGTTGGGGACCCGTTCCCCAGCCGATCCCGGGCCCACCAATCGGGTGCGCCCGGCGAGGGAAAGACTCGGGCCCAGGTGTCTGAGTCAGCTCGGCGCCCTCTGCAGGGCACCTGTGGAGTAGGTCAAGCAACAGTTCAGTTTCTGGCCAATGGTAACCCCCAAGGATGTGGATAGTGCAGGATTCAGCTATGGTAATGCCATTGAATGTCAAGGAGCAATGGGTGGTTAGTGTCAGGAGGGTATAATAATTTTCATAATGTTATTAGAATTTATTGCAAAGCAGAGTAATAGTGGGGTGTCAAGAAGATATCATAATGTCTATAATGTTATTGGAAATTATTGTAAAGCAGAGAATTAGTCGGGTGTCAAGAAGATATCATAATGTCTATGATGTTATTGGAAATTATTCTAAAATAGAGTTTACTGGTGTCTGTGCCTATGTATATGTGTGTGTGTCTTAATTGGTTAAAGCCAACTGATCTAGAGGCTTTGATGTATAGAGGAGAAGTAGATTTGAAATGGTAATTAGATAAACATTGGGAAATAGAAGGTGAGGTGTAAATGCATTTTTAAATAGACCATTCAAAAGAGCAGGTGAAATATTACACCTAACCAGGTGAAGCTCAGAAATGCGCTTTTTTAAAGCTTACTATTAAAGTGGGTATTAGGAAAGGGTTTTATTGTTAGAATATTTAAAGTAAAAAAAAACCTAGTGACAATGTGAATATGCATTCAAAGAGCAAAAGTGTATAAAGGAAGAGAAGGCTGTTTGTAAAAGGAGGAGGGATTCTAAGATCTAAAGCCTCAAGTCTGTCTGCAAGGATCCAGAGCTGAAAGAAACTCATTTTGAATGAGCCTGTCCAGGGTGTGCCTTGCCAGGGGTCTATTTAAATCTGTGTTTTACTGTTGCCTTAACGGAGGCGTGACTGAGAGTCAGATTAATTAGGGGACTTTTGTAGTAATTATATGTAGTAAATTTATAGATATATGTATGTGCTTACACTCTTTCTTGTATTACTAAATGTTTAATTTAGATTTATTAAAAAATTCTTGAGACTTGGTGGTCTTATTACGACTGAATTCAAAGCCTGCATCTTGAAACATGCAAATTGCAAAAATGGGTTATGATAGTTGTTTCAAATTTGCTTCTGGGATTTGAGCAACTCAGTCTTTAACATCCGCTGTGTCATAATATGGGGTTTGTGTCTATGGCTCTATGTTTGGGTGCAGGTCCCTCTATGTCAAGGGGAGAGTTTGCAGCAGGTCCCTCTCTGTCTGGGGAGAGTTTGCAGTACGTCCCTCTAGGTCTGGGGGAGAGTTTGCAGCAGGTCCCTCTCTGTCTGGGGGAGAGTTTGCAGCAGGTTCCTCTCTGTCTGGGGGAGAGTTTGCAGCAGGTCCCTCTCTGTCTGGGGGAGAGTTTGCAGCAGGTCCCTCTCTGTCTGGGGAGAGTTTGCAGCAGGTCCCTCTCTGTCTGGGGAGAGTTTGCAGCAGGTCCCTCTCTCTCTGTCTGGGGAGAGTTTGCAGCAGGTCCCTCTCTGTCTGGGAGAGAGTTTGCAGCAGGTCCCTCTCTGTCTGGGGAGAGTTTGCGGCAGGTCCCTCTCTGTCTGGGGAGAGTTTGCGGCAGGTCCCTCTCTGTCTGTCTGGGGAGAGTTTGCAGCAGGTCCCTCTCTGTCTGTCTGGGGAGAGTTTGCAGCAGGTCCCTCTCTGTCTGGGGGAGAGTTTGCAACAGGTCCCTCTCTGTCTGTCTGGGGGAGAGTTTGCAGCAGGTCCCTCTCTGTCTGGGGGAGAGTTTGCAGCAGGTCCCTCTCTGTCTGGGGAGAGTTTGCAGTACGTCCCTCTAGGTCTGGGGGAGAGTTTGCAGCAGGTCCCTCTCTGTCTGGGGAGAGTTTGCAGCAGGTCCGTCTCTGTCTGCCTGGGGGGAGTTTACAGCAGGTCCCTCTCTGTCTGGGGGAGATTTTGTAGCAGGTCCCTCCCACTTTGTCTGGGGGAGAGTCTGGAGCAGGTCCCTCTCTGTCTGGGGGAGAGTTTGGAGCAGGTCCCTCTCTGTCTGGGGGAGAGTTTGCAGCAGGTCCCTCTCTCTCTGTCAGGGGGAGAGTTTGCAGCAGGTCCCTCTCTGCTTGTCTGGGGGAGAGTTGGCAGCAGGTCCTTCTCTGTCTGGGGGAGAGTTTGCAGCAGGTCTCTCTCTGTCTGGGGGAGAGTTTGCAGCAGGTCCCTCTCTGTCTGGGGGAGAGTTTGCAGCAGGTCCCTCTCTGTCTGTCTATGGGAGAGTTTGCAGCAGGTCCCTCTCTGTCTGTCTGTTTTGGGGAGAGTTTGCAGCCGGTGTCTCTCTGTCTGTGGAGAGCTTGCAGCAGGTCACTCTCTGTTTGTCTGGGGGCGAGTTTGCAGCTTGTCTCTCTCTGTCTGGGGGAGAGTTTGCAGCAGGTCGCTACCTCTCTATCTAGGGGAGAATTTGCAGCAGGTCCCTCTCTGTCTGTCTGGGGGAAGAGTTTGCAGTAGGTCCCTCCCTGTCTGGGGGAGAGTTTGCAGCAGGTCCCTCTCCGTCTGTCTGGTGGAGAGTTTGCAGCAGGTCCATCTCTGTCTGGGGGAGAGTTTGCAGCAGGTCCATCTCTGTCTGGGAGAGAGTATGCAGCAGGTCCCTCTCTGACTGGGGAGAGTTTGCAGCAGGTCCCTCTCTGTCCGGAGGAGAGTTTGCAGCAGGTCCCTCTCTGTCTGGGGGAGAGTTTGCAGCAGGTCCCTCTCTGTCTGGGGGAGAGTTTGCAGCAGGCCCCTCTCTGTCTGGGGGAGAGTTTGCAGCTGGTCCCTCTCTGTCTGGGGAGAGTTAGCAGCAGGTCCCTCCCTGTCTGGGGGAGAGTATGCAGCAGGTCTCTGTCTGTTTGGGGAGAGTTTGCAGCAGGTCCCTCTCTGTCTGTCTGGGGGAAGAATTTGAAGCAGGTTCCTCCCTATCTGGAGGAGAGATTGCAGCAGGTCCCTCCCTCTCTGTCTGGGGAGAGTTTGCAGCAGGTCCCTCTCTGTCTGTCTGGGGAGAGTTTGCAGCAGGTCCCTCTCTGTCTGTCTGGGGAGAGTTTGCAGCAGGTCCCTCTCTGTCTGTCTGGGGGAGAGTTTGCAGCAGGTCCCTCTCTGTCTGTCTGGGGGAGAGTTTGCAGGAGGTCCCTCTCTGTCTGGGGAGAGTTTGCAGCAGGTCCGTCTCTGTCTGCCTGGGGGGATTTTATAGCAGGTCACTCTATGTCTGGGGGAGACTTTGGAGCAGGTCCTTCTCCGTCTGGGGAGAGTTTGGAGCAAGTCCCTCTCTGTCAGGGGGAGAGCTTGCAGCAGGTCCCTCTCTGTCTGGGGGAAAGTCTGGAGCAGGTCCCTCTCTGTCTGGGGGAGAGTCTGGAGCAGGTCCCTCTCTGTCTAGGGCAGAGTTTGCAGCAGGTCCCTCTCTGTCTGGGGAGAGTTTGCGGCAGGTCCCTCTCTGTCTGGGGAGATTTTGCGTCAGGTCCCTCTCTGTCTGTCTGGGGAGAGTTTGCAGCAGGTCCCTCTCTGTCTGTCTGGGGAGAGTTTGCAGCAGGTCCCTCTCTGTCTGGGGGAGAGTTTGCAACAGGTCCCTCTCTGTCTGTCTGGGGGAGAGTTTGCAGCAGGTCCCTCTCTGTCTGGGGGAGAGTTTGCAGCAGGTCCCTCTCTGTCTGTCTGGGGAGAGTTTGCAGCAGGTCCCACTCTGTCTGGGGAGAGTTTGCAGCAGGTCCGTCACTGTCTGCCTGGGGGGAGTTTACAGCAGGTCCCTCTCTGTCTGGGGGAGAATTTGTAGCAGGTCCCTCCTCTTTGTCTGGGGGAGAGTCTGGATAAGGTCCCTCTCTGTCTGGGGGAGACTTTGGAGCAGGTCCCTCTCCGTCTGGGGGAGAGTTTGGAGCAGGTCCCTCTCTGTCTGGGGGTGTGCTTGCAGCAGGTCCCTCTCTGTCTGGGGGAAAGTCTGGAGCAGTTCCCTCTCTGTCTGGGGGAGAGTCTGGAGCAGGTCCCTCTCTGTCTAGGGGAGAGTTTGCAGCAGGTCCCTCTCTGTCTGGGGGAAAAGTCTGGAGCAGGTCCCTCTCTCTGTCTGAGGGAAGAGTCTGGAGCATGTCCCTCTCTGTCGGGGGAAGAGTCTGGAGCAGGTCCCTCTCTGTCTGGGGGAAATTTTGCAGCAGGTCTCTCTCTGTCTGGGGAGAGTTTGCAGCAGGTCCCTCTCTGTCTGGGGGAGAGTTTGCAGCAGGTCCCTCTCTGTCTGGGGGAGAGTTTGCAGCCGTTCTCTCTTTGTCTGGGATAGAGTTTGCAGCAGGCGTCTCTCTGTCTGGGGAAAGTTTGCAGAAGGTCTCTCTCTGTCTGGGGGAGAGTTTGCAGCAGGTCCATCTCTGTCTGGGGGAGAGTTTGCAGCAGGTCGATCTCTGTCTGTCTTGGGGAGAGTTTGCAGCAGGTCCCTCTCTGTACGGGGGAGAGTTTGCAGCAGGTCCCTCTCCGTCTGGGGGAGAGTTTGCAGCAGGTCCCTCTCTGTCTGGGGGAGAGTTTGCAGCAGGTCCCTCTCTGTCTGTATGGGGGAAGAGTTTGCAGCAGGTCCCTCTCTGTCTGGGGGAGAGCTTGCAGCAGGTCCATCTCTGTCTGGGGGAAAGTCTGGAGCAGGTCCCTCTCTGTCTGGGGGAGAGTCTGGAGCAGGTCCCTCTCTGTCTAGGGGAGAGTTTGCAGCAGGTCCCATTCTGTCTGGGGAGAGTTTGCAGCAGGTCCCTCTCTGTCTGGGGGAGAGTTTGCAGCAGGTCCCTCTCTGTCTGGGGGAGAGTATGCAGCAGGTCTCTGTCTGTCTGTCTGGGGAGAGTTTGCAGCAGCTCCCTCTCTGACTGGGGAGAGTTTGCAGCAGGTCCCTCTCTGTCTGTCTGGGGAGAGTTTGCAGCAGGTCCCTCTCTTTCTGGGGGAGAGTTTGCAGCAGGTCCCTCTCTGTCTGGGGGAGAGTTTGCAGCAGGTCCCTCTCTCTCTGTCTGGGGGAGAGTTTGCAGCAGGTCCCTCTCTGTTTGTCTGGGGGAGAGTTGGCAGCAGGTCCTTCTCTGTCTGGGGGAGAGTTTGCAGCAGGTCCCTCTTTGTCTGGGTAAGAGTTTGCAGCAGGTCGCTCTCTGTCTGGGGGAGAGTTTGCAGCTGGTCCCTTTCTGTCTGGGAGAGAGTATGCAGCAGGTGTCTCTCTGTCTGGGGAGAGTTTGCAGCAGGTCTCTCTCTGTCTGGGGGAGAGTTTGCAGCAGGTCCATCTTTGTCTGGGGGAGAGTTTGCAGCAGGTCGATCTCTGTCTGTCTGGGGGAGAGTTTGCAGCAGGTCCCTCTCTGTCCGGAGGAGAGTTTGCAGCAGCTCCCTCTCTGTCTGGGGGAGAGTTTGCAGCAGGTCCCTCTCTGTCTGGGGGAGAGTTTGCAGCAGGTCCCTCTTTGTCTGGGGAGAGTTAGCAGCAGGTCCCTCCCTGTCTGGGGGAGAGTATGCAGCAGGTCTCTGTCTGTCTGTCTGGGGAGAGTTTGCAGCAGGTCCCTCTCTGTCTGGGGAGAGTTTGCAGCAGGTCCGTCCCTCCCTGTCTGGGGGAGAGTTTGCAGCAGGTCCCTCTCTGTCTGTCTGGGGGAAGAATTTGAAGCAGGTCCCTCCCTATCTGGGGGAGAGATTGCAGCATGTCCCTCCCTCTCTGTCTGCGGAGAGTTTGCAGCAGGTCCCTCTCTGTCTGTCTGGGGAGAGTTTGCAGCAGGTCCCTCTCTGTCTGTCTGGGGAGAGTTTGCAGCAGGTCCCTCTCTGTCTGGGGGAGAGTTTGCAGCAGGTCCCTCTCTTTCTGTCTGGAGGAGAGGTTGCAGGAGGTCCCTCTCTGTCTGGGGAGAGTTTGCAGCAGGTACGTCTCTGTACGGGGGAGAGTTTGCAGCAGGTCCCTCTCTGTACGGGGGAGAGTTTGCAGCAGGTCCCTCTCTGTCTGGGGGAGAGTTTGCAGCAGGTCCCTCTCTGTCTGGGGGAGAGTTTGCAGCAGGTCCCTCTCTGTCTGGGGAGAGTTAGCAGCAGGTCCCTCCCTGTCTGGGGGAGAGTATGCAGCAGGTCCCTCTCTGTCTGTCTATGGGAGAGTTTGCAGCAGGTCCCTCTCTCTCTGTCTGGGGGAGAGTTTGCAGCCGGTCTCTCTCTGTCTGTGGAGAGCTTGCAGCAGGTCCCTCTTTGTTTGTCTGGGGGCGAGTTTGCAGCTTGTCTCTCTCTGTCTGGGGGAGAGTGTGCAGCAGGTTCATCCCTGCCTGGGCGAGAGTTTGCAGCAGGTCGCTACCTCTCTATCTAGGGGAGAGTTTGCAGCAGGTCCCTCTCTGTCTGCCTGGGGGAAGAGTTTGCAGCAGGACCCTCCCTGTCTGTCTGGTGGAGAGTTTGCAGCAGGTCCATCTCTGTCTGGGGGAGAGTTTGCAGCAGGTCCCTCTCTGTCTGTCTGGGGGAAGAGTTTGCAGCAGGTCCCTCTCTGTCTGGGGGAGAGTTTGCAACAGGTCTCTCTCTGTCTGGGAGAGAGTATGCAGCAGGTGTCTCTCTGTCTGGGGAGAGTTTGCAGCAGGTCTCTCTCTGTCTGGGGGAGAGTTTGCAGCAGGTCCCTCTCTGTCTGGGGGAGAGTTTGTAGCAGGTCCCTCTCTGTCTGGGGGAGAGTTTGCAGCAGCTCCCTCTCTGTCTGTCTGGGGGTGAGTTGGCAGCAGGTCCTTCTCTGTCTGGGGGAGAGTTTGCAGCAGGTCCCTCTCTGTCTGGGGGAGAGTTTGCAGGAGGTCCCTCTCTCTCTGTCAGGGGGAGAGTTTGCAGCAGGTCCCTCTCTGTCTGTCTGGGGGAGAGTTGGCAGCAGGTCCCTCTCTGTCTGGGAGAGAGTATGCAGCAGGTGTCTCTCTGTCTGGGGAGAGTTTGCAGCAGGTCTCTCTCTGTCTGGGGGAGAGTTTGCAGCAGGTCCATCTCTGTCTGGTGGAGAGTTTGCAGCAGGTCGATCTCTGTCTGTCTGGGGGAGAGTTTGCAGCAGGTCCATCTCTGTACGGAGGAGAGTTTGCAGCAGGTACCTCTCTGTCTGGGGGAGAGTTTGCAGCAGGTCCCTCTCTGTCTGGGGGAGAGTTTGCAGCAGGTCCCTCTCTGTCTGGGGAGAGTTAGCAGCAGGTCCCTCCCTGTCTGGGGGAGAGTATGCAGCAGGTCTCTGTCTGTCTGTCTGGGGAGAGTTTGCAGCAGGTCCCTCTATGTCTGGGGAGAGTTTGCAGCAGGTCCCTTCCTCTTTGTCTGGGGGAGAGTTTGCAGCAGGTCCCTCTCTGTCTATCTGGGGGAAGAATTTGAAGCAGGTCCCTCCCTATCTGGGGGAGAGATTGCAGCATGTCCCTCCCTCTCTGTCTGGGGTGAGTTTGCAGCAGGTTCCTCTCTGTCTGTCTGGGGAGAGTTTGCAGCAGGTCCATCTCTGTCTGGGGGAGAGTTTGCAGCAGGTCCCTCTCTGTCTGTCTGGGGGAAGAGTTTGCAGCAGGTCCCTCTCTGTCTGGGGGAGAGTTTGCAACAGGTCTCTCTCTGTCTGGGAGAGAGTATGCAGCAGGTGTCTCTCTGTCTGGGGAGAGTTTGCAGCAGGTCTCTCTCTGTCTGGGGGAGAGTTTGCAGCAGGTCCATCTCTGTCTGGGGGAGAGTTTGCAGCAGGTCGATCTCTGTCTGTCTGGGGGAGAGTTTGCAGCAGGTCCCTCTCTGTCCGGGGGAGAGTTTGCAGCAGGTCCCTCTCTGTCTGGGGGAGAGTTTGCAGCAGGTCCCTCTCTGTCTGTCTGGGGAGAGTTTGCAGCAGGTCCCTCCCTGTCTGGGGGAGAGTTTGCAGCAGGTCCCTCTCTGTCTGGGGGAGAGTTTGCAGCAGGTCCCTCTCTCTCTGTCAGGGGGAGAGTTTGCAGCAGGTCCCTCTCTGTCTGTCTATGGGAGAGTTTGCAGCAGGTCCCTCTCTGTCTGTCTGGGGGAGAGTTTGCAGCCGGTCTGTCTCTGTCTGTGGAGAGCTTGCAGCAGGTCCCTCTCTGTCTGTCTGGGGGAAGAGTTTGCAGCAGGTCCCTCCCTGTCTGGGGGAGAGTTTGCAGCAGGCCCCTCTCCGTCTGTCTGGTGGAGAGTTTGCAGCACGTCCATCTCTGTCTGGGGGAGAGTTTGCAGCAGGTCCCTCTCTGTCTGTCTGGGGGAAGAGTTTGCAGCAGGTCCCTCTCTGTCTGGGGAGAGTTTGCAGCAGGTCTCTCTCTGTCTGGGGGAGAGTTTGCAGCAGGTCCATCTCTGTCTGGGGGAGAGTTTGCAGCAGGTCCCTCCCTCTCTGTCTGGGGGAGAGATTGCAGCAGGTCCCTCTCTCTCTATCTGGGGGAAGAATTTGAAGCAGGTCCCTCCCTATCTGGGGGGAGATTGCAGCCAGTCCCTCCCTTTCTGTCTGGGGAGAGTTTGCAGCAGGTTCCTCTCTGTCAGTCTGGGGAGAGTTTGCAGCAGGTCCCTCTCTGTCTGGGGAGAGTTTGCAGCAGGTCCCTCCCTCTCTGTCTGGGGAGAGTTTGCAGCAGGTTCCTCTCTGTCTGTCTGGGGGAGAGTTTGCAGCAGGTCCCTCTCTGTCTGTCTGGGGGAGAGTTTGCAGCAGGTCCCTCTCTGTCTGTCTGGGGGAGAGTTTGCAGGAGGTCCCTCTCTGACTGGGGAGAGTTTGCAGCAGGTCCGTCTCTGTCTGCCTGGGGGGATTTTACAGCAGGTCCCTCTCTGTCTGGGGGAGAATTTGTAACAGGTCCCTCCCTCTTTGTCGGGGGGAGAGTCTGGAGCAGGTCCCTCTCTGTCTGGGGGAGACTTTGGAGCAGGTCCCTCTCCATCTGGGGGAGAGTTTGGAGCAGGTCCCTCTCTGTCAGGGGGAGAGCTTGCAGCAGGTCCCTCTCTGTCTGGGGGAGAGTTTGCAGCAGATCCCTCTCTGTCTGGGAGAGAGTTTGCAGCAGGTCCCTCTCTGTCTGGGGAGAGTTTGCGGCAGGTCCCTCTCTGTCTGGGGAGATTTTGCGGCAGGTCCCTCTCTGTCTGTCTGGGGAGAGTTTGCAGCAGGTCCCTCTCTGTCTGGGGGAGAGTTTGCAGCAGGTCCCTCTCTCTCTGTCAGGGGGAGAGTTTGCAGCAGGTCCCTCTCTGCTTGTCTGGGGGAGAGTTGGCAGCAGGTCCTTCTCTGTCTGGGGGAGAGTTTGCAGCAGGTCTCTCTCTGTCTGGGGGAGAGTTTGCAGCAGGTCCCTCTCTGTCTGGGGGAGAGTTTGCAGCAGGTCCCTCTCTGTCTGTCTATGGGAGAGTTTGCAGCAGGTCCCTCTCTGTCTGTCTGTTTTGGGGAGAGTTTGCAGCCGGTGTCTCTCTGTCTGTGGAGAGCTTGCAGCAGGTCACTCTCTGTTTGTCTGGGGGCGAGTTTGCAGCTTGTCTCTCTCTGTCTGGGGGAGAGTTTGCAGCAGGTCGCTACCTCTCTATCTAGGGGAGAATTTGCAGCAGGTCCCTCTCTGTCTGTCTGGGGGAAGAGTTTGCAGTAGGTCCCTCCCTGTCTGGGGGAGAGTTTGCAGCAGGTCCCTCTCCGTCTGTCTGGTGGAGAGTTTGCAGCAGGTCCATCTCTGTCTGGGGGAGAGTTTGCAGCAGGTCCCTCTCTGTCTGGGGAGAGTTTGCAGCAGGTCTCTCTCTGTCTGGGGGAGAGTTTGCAGCAGGTCCATCTCTGTCTGGGGGAGAGTTTGCAGCAGGTCGATCTCTGTCTGTCTGGGGGAGAGTTAGCAGCAGGTCCCTCTCTGTCCGGAGGAGAGTTTGCAGCAGGTCCCTCTCTGTCTGGGGGAGAGTTTGCAGCAGGTCCCTCTCTGTCTGGGGGAGAGTTTGCAGCAGGCCCTTCTCTGTCTGGGGGAGATTTTGCAGCAGGTCCCTGTCTGTCTGGGGAAAGTTAGCAGCAGGTCCGTCCCTGTCTGGGGGAGAGTATGCAGCAGGTCTCTGTCTGTTTGGGGAGAGTTTGCAGCAGGTCCCTCCCTCCATGTCGGGGGAGAGTTTGCAGCAGGTCCCTCTCTGTCTGTCTGGGGGAAGAATTTGAAGCAGGTCCCTCCCTATCTGGGGGAGAGATTGCAGCAGGTCCCTCCCTCTCTGTCTGGGGATAGTATGCAGCAGGTCCCTCTCTGTCTGTCTGGGGAGAGTTTGCAGCAGGTCCCTCTCTGTCTGTCTGGGGAGAGTTTGCAGCAGGTCCCTCTCTGTCTGTCTGGGGGAGAGTTTGCAGCAGGTCCCTCTCTGTCTGTCTGGGGGAGAGTTTGCAGGAGGTCCCTCTCTGTCTGGGGAGAGTTTGCAGCAGGTCCGTCTCTGTCTGCCAGGGGGGATTTTATAGCAGGTCACTCTATGTCTGGGGGAGACTTTGGAGCAGGTCCTTCTCCGTCTGGGGAGAGTTTGGAGCAAGTCCCTCTCTGTCAGGGGGAGAGCTTGCAGCAGGTCCCTCTCTGTCTGGGGGAAAGTCTGGAGCAGGTCCCTCTCTGTCTGGGGGAGAGTCTGGAGCAGATCCCTCTCTGTCTAGGGCAGAGTTTGCAGCAGGTCCCTCTCTGTCTGGGGAGAGTTTGCGGCAGGTCCCTCTCTGTCTGGGGAGATTTTGCGTCAGGTCCGTCACTGTCTGCCTGGGGGGAGTTTACAGCAGGTCCCTCTCTGTCTGGGGGAGAATTTGTAGCAGGTCCCTCCTCTTTGTCTGGGGGAGAGTCTGGATAAGGTCCCTCTCTGTCTGGGGGTGACTTTGGAGCAGGTCCCTCTCCGTCTGGGGGAGAGTTTGGAGCAGGTCCCTCTCTGTCTGGGGGAGTGCTTGCAGCAGGTCCCTCTCTGTCTGGGGGAAAGTCTGGAGCAGTTCCCTCTCTGTCTGGGGGAGAGTCTGGAGCAGGTCCCTCTCTGTCTAGGGGAGAGTTTGCAGCAGGTCTCTCTCTGTCTGGGGGAAAAGTCTGGAGCATGTCCCTCTCTCTGTCTGAGGGAAGAGTCTGGAGCATGTCCCTCTCTGTCAGGGGAAGAGTCTGGAGCAGGTCCCTCTCTGTCTGGGGGAAATTTTGCAGCAGTTCTCTCTCTGTCTGGGGAGAGTTTGCAGCAGGTCCCTCTCTGTCTGGGGGAGAGTTTGCAGGAGGTCCCTCTCTGTCTGGGGAAGAGTTTGCAGCCGTTCTCTCTTTGTCTGGGATAGAGTTTGCAGCAGGCGTCTCTCTGTCTGGGGAAAGTTTGCAGAAGGTCTCTCTCTGTCTGGGGGAGAGTGTGCAGCAGGTCCATCTCTGTCTGGGGGAGAGTTTGCAGCAGGTCGATCTCTGTCTGTCTTGGGGAGAGTTTGCAGCAGATCCCTCTCTGTATGGGGGAGAGTTTGCAGCAGGTCCCTCTCCGTCTGGGGGAGAGTTTGCAGCAGGTCCCTCTCTGTCTGTCTATGGGAGAGTTTGCAGCAGGTCCATCTCTGTCTGGGGGAGAGTTTGCAGCAGGTCCCTCTCTGTCTGTCTGGGGGAAGAGTTTGCAGCAGGTCCCTCTCTGTCTGGGGGAGAGTTTGCAACAGGTCTCTCTCTGTCTGGGAGAGAGTATGCAGCAGGTGTCTCTCTGTCTGGGGAGAGTTTGCAGGAGGTCCCTCTCTGTCTGGGGGAGAGTTTGCAGCAGGTCGATCTCTGTCTGTCTGGGGGAGAGTTTACAGCAGGTCCCTCTCTGCTTGTCTGGGGGAGAGTTGGCAGCAGGTCCTTCTCTGTCTGGGGGAGAGTTTGCAGCAGGTCCCTCTCTGTCTGGGGGAGAGTTTGCAGCAGGTCCCTCTCTGTCTGGGGGAGAGTTTGCAGCAGGTCCCTCTCTGTCTGTCTATGGGAGAGTTTGCAGCAGGTCCCTCTCTGTCTGTCTGGGGGAGAGTTTGCAGCCGGTCTCTCTCTGTCTGTGGAGAGCTTGCAGCAGGTCACTCTCTGTTTGTCTGGGGGCGAGTTTGCAGCTTGTCTCTCTCTGTCTGGGGGAGAGTTTGCAGCAGGTCGCTACCTCTCTATCTAGGGGAGAATTTGCAGCAGGTCCCTCTCTGTCTGTCTGAGGGAAGAGTTTGCAGTAGGTCCCTCCCTGTCTGGGGGAGAGTTTGCAGCAGGTCCCTCTCCGTCTGTCTGGTGGAGAGTTTGCAGCAGGTCCATCTCTGTCTGGGGGAGAGTTTGCAGCAGGTACCTCTCTGTCTGTCTGGGGGAAGAGTTTGCAGCAGGTCCCTCTCTGTCTGGGAGAGAATATGCAGCAGGTGTCTCTGTGTCTGGGGAGAGTTTGCAGCAGGTCTCTCTCTGTCTGGGGGAGAGTTTGCAGCAGGTCCATCTCTGTCTGGGGGAGAGTTTGCAGCAGGTCGATCTCTGTCTGTCTGGGGGAGAGTTTGCAGCAGGTCCCTCTCTGTCCGGAGGAGAGTTTGCAGCAGGTCCCTCTCTGTCTGGGAGAGAGTTTGCAGCAGGTCCCTCTCTGTCTGGGGAGAGTTTGCGGCAGGTCCCTCTCTGTCTGGGGAGATTTTGCGGCAGGTCCCTCTCTGTCTGTCTGGGGAGAGTTTGCAGCAGGTCCCTCTCTGTCTGGGGGAGAGTTTGCAGCAGGCCCCTCTCTGTCTGGGGGAGAGTTTGCAGCAGGTCCCTCTCTCTCTGTCAGGGGGAGAGTTTGCAGCAGGTCCCTCTCTGTTTGTCTGGGGGAGAGTTGGCAGCAGGTCCTTCTCTGTCTGGGGGAGAGTTTGCAGCAGGTCCCTCTCTGTCTGGGGGAGAGTTTGCAGCAGGTCCCTCTCTGTCTGGGGGAGAGTTTGCAGCAGGTCCCTCTCTGTCTGTCTATGGGAGAGTTTGCAGCAGGTCTCTCTCTGTCTGTGGAGAGGTTGCAGCAGGTCACTCTCTGTTTGTCTGGGGATGAGTTTGCAGCTTGTCTCTCTCTGTCTGGGGGAGAGTTTGCAGCAGGTTCCTCACTGCCTGGGGGAGAGTTTGCAGCAGGTCCCTCTCTGTCTGGGGAGAGTTAGCAGCAGGTCCCTCCCTGTCTGGGGGAGAGTATGCAGCAGGTCCCTCTCTGACTGGGGAGAGTTTGCAGCAGGTCCCTCTCTGTCTGTCTGGGGAGAGTTTGCAGCAGGTCCCTCTCTGTCTGGGGGAGAGTTTGCTGCAGGTCCCTCTCTGTCTGGGGGAGAGTTTGCAGCAGGTCCCTCTCTCTCTGTCTGGGGGAGAGTTTGCAGCAGGTCGCTACCTCTCTATCAAGGGGAGAGTTTGCAGCAGGTCCCTCTCCGTCTGTCTGGTGCAGAGTTTGCAGCAGGTCCATCTCTGTCTTGGGGAGAGTTTGCAGCAGGTCCCTCTCCGTCTGGGAGAGAGTATGCAGCAGGTGTCTCTCTGTCTGGGGAGACTTTGCAGCAGGTCTCTCTCTGTCTGGGGGAGAGTTTGCAGCAGGTCCATCATTGTCTGGGGGAGAGTTTGCAGCAGGTCGATCTCTGTCTGTCTGGGGGAGAGATTGCAGCAGGTCCCACTCTGTCCGGAGGAGAGTTTGCAGCAGCTCCCTCTCTGTCTGGGGGAGAGTTTGCAGCAGGTCCCTCTCTGTCTGGGGGAGAGTTTGCAGCAGGTCCCTCTTTGTCTGGGGAGAGTTAGCAGCAGGTCCCTCCCTGTCTGGGGGAGAGTATGCAGCAGGTCTCTGTCTGTCTCTCTGGGGAGATTTTGCAGCAGGTCCCTCTCTGTCTGGGGAGAGTTTGCAGCAGGTCCGTCCCTCCCTGTCTGGGGGAGAGTTTGCAGCAGGTCCCTCTCTGTCTGTCTGGGGGAAGAATTTGAAGCAGGTCCCTCCCTATCTGGGGGAGAGATTGCAGCATGTCCCTCCCTCTCTGTCTGCGGAGAGTTTGCAGCAGGTCCCTCTCTGTCTGTCTGGGGAGAGTTTGCAGCAGGCCCCTCTCTGTCTGTCTGGGGAGAGTTTGCAGCAGGTCCCTCTCTGTCTGGGGGAGAGTTTGCAGCAGGTCCCTCTCTGTCTGTCTGGGGGAGAGGTTGCAGGAGGTCCCTCTCTGTCTGGGGAGAGTTTGCAGCTGGTACGTCTCTGTACGGGGGAGAGTTTGCAGCAGGTCCCTCTCTGTACGGGGGAGAGTTTGCAGCAGGTCCCTCTCTGTCTGGGGGAGAGTTTGCAGCAGGTCCCTCTCTGTCTGCGGAGAGTTAGCAGCAGGTCCCTCCCTGTCTGGGGGAGAGTATGCAGCAGGTCCCTCTCTGTCTGTCTATGGGAGAGTTTGCAGAAGGTCCCTCTCTCTCTGTCTGGGGGAGAGTTTGCAGCCGGTCTCTCTCTGTCTGTGGAGAGCTTGCAGCAGGTCCCTCTCTGTTTGTCTGGGGGCGAGTTTGCAGCTTGTCTCTCTCTGTCTGGGGGAGAGTGTGCAGCAGGTTCATCCCTGCCTGGGGGAGAGTTTGCAGCAGGTCGCTACCTCTCTATCTAGGGGAGAGTTTGCAGCAGGTCATTCTCTGTCTGCCTGGGGGAAGAGTTTGCAGCAGGACCCTCCCTGTCTGTCTGGTGGAGAGTTTGCAGCAGGTCCATCTCTGTCTGGGGGAGAGTTTGCAACAGGTCCCTCTCTGTCTGTCTGGGGGAAGAGTTTGCAGCAGGTCCCTCTCTGTCTGGGGGAGAGTTTGCAACAGGTCTCTCTCTGTCTGGGAGAGAGTATGCAGCAGGTGTCTCTCTGTCTGGGGAGAGTTTGCAGCAGGTCTCTCTCTGTCTGGGGGAGAGTTTGCTGCAGGTCCCTCTCTGTCTGGGGGAGAGTTTGTAGCAGGTCCCTCTCTGTCTGGGGGAGAGTTTGCAGCAGGTCCCTCTCTGTCTGTCTGGGGGTGAGTTGGCAGCAGGTCCTTCTCTGTCTGGGGGAGAGTTTGCAGCAGGTCCCTCTCTGTCTGGGGGAGAGTTTGCAGGAGGTCCCTCTCTCTCTGTCAGGGGGAGATTTTGCAGCAGGTCCCTCTCTGTCCGGTGGAGAGTTTGCAGCAGGTCCCTCTCTGTCTGGGGGAGAGTTTGCAGCAGGTCCCTCTCTGTCTGGGGAGAGTTAGCAGCAGGTCCCTCCCTGTCTGGGGGAGAGTATGCATCAGGTCTCTGTCTGTCTGTCTGGGGAGAGTTTGCAGCAGGTCCCTCTATGTCTGGGGAGAGTTTGCAGCAGGTCCCTCCCTCTCTGTCTGGGGGAGAGTTTGCAGCAGGTCCCTCTCTGTCTATCTGGGGGAAGAATTTGAAGCAGGTCCCTCCCTATCTGGGGGAGAGATTGCAGCCAGTCCCTCCCTTTCTGACTGGGGAGAGTTTGCAGCAGGTCCGTCTCTGTCTGCCTGGGGGGATATTACAGCAGGTCCCTCTCTGTCTGGGGGAGAATTTGTAACAGGTCCCTCCCTCTTTGTCGGGGGGAGAGTCTGGAGCAGGTCCCTCTCTGTCTGGGGGAGACTTTGGAGCAGGTCCCTCTCCATCTGGGGGAGAGTTTGGAGCAGGTCCCTCTCTGTCAGGGGGAGAGCTTGCAGCAGGTCCCTCTCTGTCTGTGGGAAAGTCTGGAGCAGGTCCCTCTCTGTCTGGGGGAGAGTCTGGAGCAGGTCCCTCTCTGTCTAGGGGAGAGTTTGCAGCAGATCCCTCTCTGTCTGGGAGAGAGTTTGCAGCAGGTCCCTCTCTGTCTGGGGAGAGTTTGCGGCAGGTCCCTCTCTGTCTGGGGAGATTTTGCGGCAGGTCCCTCTCTGTCTGTCTGGGGAGAGTTTGCAGCAGGTCCCTCTCTGTCTGCGGGAGAGTTTGCAGCAGGTCCCTCTCTCTCTGTCAGGGGGAGAGTTTGCAGCAGGTCCCTCTCTGCTTGTCTGGGGGAGAGTTGGCAGCAGGTCCTTCTCTGTCTGGGGGAGAGTTTGCAGCAGGTCTCTCTCTGTCTGGGGGAGAGTTTGCAGCAGGTCCCTCTCTGTCTGGGGGAGAGTTTGCAGCAGGTCCCTCTCTGTCTGTATATGGGAGAGATTGCAGCAGGTCCCTCTCTGTCTGTCTGTTTTGGGGAGAGTTTGCAGCCGGTGTCTCTCTGTCTGTGGAGAGCTTGCAGCAGTTCACTCTCTGTTTGTCTGGGGGCGAGTTTGCAGCTTGTCTCTCTCTGTCTGGGGGAGAGTTTGCAGCAGGTCGCTACCTCTCTATCTAGGGGAGAATTTGCAGCAGGTCCCTCTCTGTCTGTCTGGGGGAAGAGTTTGCAGTAGGTCCCTCCCTGTCTGGGGGAGAGTTTGCAGCAGGTCCCTCTCCGTCTGTCTGGTGGAGAGTTTGCAGCAGGTCCATCTCTGTCTGGGGGAGAGTTTGCAGCAGGTCCCTCTCTGTCTGGGAGAGAGTATGCAGCAGGTCCCTCTCTGTCTGGGGAGAGTTTGCAGCAGGTCTCTCTCTGTCTGGGGGAGAGTTTGCAGCAGGTCCATCTCTGTCTGGGGGAGAGTTTGCAGCAGGTCGATCTCTGTCTGTCTGGGGGAGAGTTAGCAGCAGGTCCCTCTCTGTCCGGAGGAGAGTTTGCAGCAGGTCCCTCTCTGTCTGGGGGAGAGTTTGCAGCAAGTCCCTCTCTGTCTGGGGGAGAGTTAGCAGCAGGTCCCTCTCTGTCTGGGGAGAATTAGCAGCAGGTCCCTCCCTGTCTGGGGGAGAGTATGCAGCAGGTCTCTGTCTGTCTGTCTGGGGAGAGTTTGCAGCAGGTCCCTCTATGTCTGGGGAGAGTTTGCAGCAGGTCCCTCCCTCTCTGTCTGGGGGAGAGTTTGCAGCAGGTCCCTCTCTGTCTATCTGGGGGAAGAATTTGAAGCAGGTCCCTCCCTATCTGGGGGAGAGATTGCAGCCAGTCCCTCCCTTTCTGTCTGGGGAGAGTTTGCAGCAGGTTCCTCTCTGTCAGTCTGGGGAGAGTTTGCAGCAGGTCCCTCTCTGTCTGGGGAGAGTTTGCAGCAGGTCCCTCCCTCTCTGTCTGGGGAGAGTTTGCAGCAGGTTCCTCTCTGTCTGTCTGGGGGAGAGTTTGCAGCAGGTCCCTCTCTGTCTGTCTGGGGGAGAGTTTGCAGCAGGTCCCTCTCTGTCTGTCTGGGGGAGAGTTTGCAGGAGGTCCCTCTCTGACTGGGGAGAGTTTGCAGCAGGTCCGTCTCTGTCTGCCTGGGGGGATTTTACAGCAGGTCCCTCTCTGTCTGGGGGAGAATTTGTAACAGGTCCCTCCCTCTTTGTCGGGGGGAGAGTCTGGAGCAGGTCCCTCTCTGTCTGGGGGAGACTTTGGAGCAGGTCCCTCTCCATCTGGGGGAGAGTTTGGAGCAGGTCCCTCTCTGTCAGGGGGAGAGCTTGCAGCAGGTCCCTCTCTGTCTGTGGGAAAGTCTGGAGCAGGTCCCTCTCTGTCTGGGGGAGAGTCTGGAGCAGGTCCCTCTCTGTCTAGGGGAGAGTTTGCAGCAGATCCCTCTCTGTCTGGGAGAGAGTTTGCAGCAGGTCCCTCTCTGTCTGGGGAGAGTTTGCGGCAGGTCCCTCTCTGTCTGGGGAGATTTTGCGGCAGGTCCCTCTCTGTCTGTCTGGGGAGAGTTTGCAGCAGGTCCCTCTCTGTCTGCGGGAGAGTTTGCAGCAGGTCCCTCTCTCTCTGTCAGGGGGAGAGTTTGCAGCAGGTCCCTCTCTGCTTGTCTGGGGGAGAGTTGGCAGCAGGTCCTTCTCTGTCTGGGGGAGAGTTTGCAGCAGGTCTCTCTCTGTCTGGGGGAGAGTTTGCAGCAGGTCCCTCTCTGTCTGGGGGAGAGTTTGCAGCAGGTCCTTCTCTGTTTGTCTATGGGAGAGTTTGCAGCAGGTCCCTCTCTGTCTGTCTGTTTTGGGGAGAGTTTGCAGCCGGTGTCTCTCTGTCTGTGGAGAGCTTGCAGCAGGTCACTCTCTGTTTGTCTGGGGGCGAGTTTGCAGCTTGTCTCTCTCTGTCTGGGGGAGAGTTTGCAGCAGGTCGCTACCTCTCTATCTAGGGGAGAATTTGCAGCAGGTCCCTCTCTGTCTGTCTGGGGGAAGAGTTTGCAGTAGGTCCCTCCCTGTCTGGGGGAGAGTTTGCAGCAGGTCCCTCTCCGTCTGTCTGGTGGAGAGTTTGCAGCAGGTCCATCTCTGTCTGGGGGAGAGTTTGCAGCAGGTCCCTCTCTGTCTGGGAGAGAGTATGCAGCAGGTCCCTCTCTGTCTGGGGAGAGTTTGCAGCTGGTCTCTCTCTGTCTGGGGGAGAGTTTGCAGCAGGTTCATCTCTGTCTGGGGGAGAGTTTGCAGCAGGTCGATCTCTGTCTGTCTGGGGGAGAGTTAGCAGCAGGTCCCTCTCTGTCCGGAGGAGAGTTTGCAGCAGGTCCCTCTCTGTCTGGGGGAGAGTTTGCAGCAGGTCCCTCTCTGTCTGGGGGAGAGTTTGCAGCAGGCCCTTCTCTGTCTGGGGGAGAGTTTGCAAAAGGTCCCTCTCTGTCTGGGGAAAGTTAGCAGCAGGTCCGTCCCTGTCTGGGGGAGAGTATGCAGCAGGTCTCTGTCTGTTTGGGGAGAGTTTGCAGCAGGTCCCTCCCTCCCTGTCGGGGGAGAGTTTGCAGCAGGTCCCTCTCTGTCTGTCTGGGGGAAGAATTTGAAGCAGGTCCCTCCCTATCTGGCGGAGAGAATGCAGCAGGTCCCTCCCTCTCTGTCTGGGGATAGTATGCAGCAGGTCCCTCTCTGTCTGTCTGGGGAGAGTTTGCAGCAGGTCCCTCTCTGTCTGTCTGGGGAGAGTTTGCAGCAGGTCCCTCTCTGTCTGTCTGGGGGAGAGTTTGCAGCAGGTCCCTCTCTGTCTGTCTGGGGGAGAGTTTGCAGGAGGTCCCTCTCTGTCTGGGGAGAGTTTGCAGCAGGTCCGTCTCTGTCTGCCAGGGGGGATTTTATAGCAGGTCACTCTATGTCTGGGGGAGACTTTGGAGCAGGTCCTTCTCCGTCTGGGGAGAGTTTGGAGCAAGTCCCTCTCTGTCATGGGGAGAGCTTGCAGCAGGTCCCTCTCTGTCTGGGGGAAAGTCTGGAGCAGGTCCCTCTCTGTCTGGGGGAGAGTCTGGAGCAGGTCCCTCTCTGTCTAGGGCAGAGTTTGCAGCAGGTCCCTCTCTGTCTGGGGAGAGTTTGCGGCAGGTCCCTCTCTGTCTGGGGAGATTTTGCGTCAGGTCCCTCTCTGTCTGTCTGGGGAGAGTTTGCAGCAGGTCCCTCTCTGTCTGTCTGGGGAGAGTTTGCAGCAGGTCCCTCTCTGTCTGGGGGAGAGTTTGCAACAGGTCCCTCTCTGTCTGTCTGGGGGAGAGTTTGCAGCAGGTCCCTCTCTGTCTGGGGGAGAGTTTGCAGCAGGTCCCTCTCTGTCTGTCTGGGGAGAGTTTACAGCAGGTCCCACTCTGTCTGGGGAGAGTTTGCAGCAGGTCCGTCACTGTCTGCCTGGGGGGAGTTTACAGCAGGTCCCTCTCTGTCTGGGGGAGAATTTGTAGCAGGTCCCTCCTCATTGTCTGGGGGAGAGTCTGGATAAGGTCCCTCTCTGTCTGGGGGAGACTTTGGAGCAGGTCCCTCTCCGTCTGGGGGAGAGTTTGGAGCAGGTCCCTCTCTGTCTGGGGGAGTGCTTGCAGCAGGTCCCTCTCTGTCTGGGGGAAAGTCTGGAGCAGTTCCCTCTCTGTCTGGGGGAGAGTCTGGAGCAGGTCCCTCTCTGTCTAGGGGAGAAGTTGCAGCAGGTCTCTCTCTGTCTGGGGAGAGTTTGCAGCAGGTCCCTCTCTGTCTGGGGGAGAGTTTGCAGGAGGTCCCTCTCTGTCTGGGGAAGAGTTTGCAGCCATTCTCTCTTTGTCTGGGATAGAGTTTGCAGCAGGCGTCTCTCTGTCTGGGGAAAGTTTGCAGAAGGTCTCTCTCTGTCTGGGGGAGAGTTTGCAGCAGGTCCATCTCTGTCTGGGGGAGAGTTTGCAGCAGGTCGATTTCTGTCTGTCTTGGGGAGAGTTTGCAGCAGATCCCTCTCTGTATGGGGGAGAGTTTGCAGCAGGTCCCTCTCCGTCTGGGGGAGAGTTTGCAGCAGGTCCCTCTCTGTCTGTCTATGGGAGAGTTTGCAGCAGGTCCATATCTGTCTGGGGCAGAGTTTGCAGCAGGTCCCTCTCTGTCTGTCTGGGGGAAGAGTTTGCAGCAGGTCCCTCTCTGTCTGGGGGAGAGTTTGCAACAGGTCTCTCTCTGTCTGGGAGAGAGTATGCAGCAGGTGTCTCTCTGTCTGGGGAGAGTTTGCAGGAGGTCCCTCTCTGTCTGGGGGAGAGTTTGCAGCAGGTCGATCTCTGTCTGTCTGGGGGAGAGTTTACAGCAGGTCCCTCTCTGCTTGTCTGGGGGAGAGTTGGCAGCAGGTCCTTCTCTGTCTGGGGGAGAGTTTGCAGCAGGTCCCTCTCTGTCTGGGGGAGAGTTTGCAGCAGGTCCCTCTCTGTCTGGGGGAGAGTTTGCAGCAGGTCCCTCTCTGTCTGTCTATGGGAGAGTTTGCAGCAGGTCCCTCTCTGTCTGTCTGGGGGAGAGTTTGCAGCCGGTCTCTCTCTGTCTGTGGAGAGCTTGCAGCAGGTCACTCTCTGTTTGTCTGGGGGCGAGTTTGCAGCTTGTCTCTCTCTGTCTGGGGGAGAGTTTGCAGCAGGTCGCTACCTCTCTATCTAGGGGAGAATTTGCAGCAGGTCCCTCTCTGTCTGTCTGAGGGAAGAGTTTGCAGTAGGTCCCTCCCTGTCTGGGGGAGAGTTTGCAGCAGGTCCCTCTCCGTCTGACTGGGGGAAGAGTTTGCAGCAGGTCCATCTCTGTCTGGGGGAGAGTTTGCAGCAGGTACCTCTCTGTCTGTCTGGGGGAAGAGTTTGCAGCAGGTCCCTCTCTGTCTGGGAGAGAATATGCAGCAGGTGTCTCTGTGTCTGGGGAGAGTTTGCAGCTGGTCTCTCTCTGTCTGGGGGAGAGTTTGCAGCAGGTTCATCTCTGTCTGGGGGAGAGTTTGCAGCAGGTCGATCTCTGTCTGTCTGGGGGAGAGTTAGCAGCAGGTCCCTCTCTGTCCGGAGGAGAGTTTGCAGCAGGTCCCTCTCTGTCTGGGGGAGAGTTTGCAGCAGGTCCCTCCCTGTCTGGGGGAGAGTATGCAGCAGGTCTCTGTCTGTTTGGGGAGAGTTTGCAGCAGGTCCCTCCCTCCCTGTCGGGGGAGAGTTTGCAGCAGGTCCCTCTCTGTCTGTCTGGGGGAAGAATTTGAAGCAGGTCCCTCCCTATCTGGCGGAGAGATTGCAGCAGGTCCCTCCCTCTCTGTCTGGGGATAGTATGCAGCAGGTCCCTCTCTGTCTGTCTGGGGAGAGTTTGCAGCAGGTCCCTCTCTGTCTGTCTGGGGAGAGTTTGCAGCAGGTCCCTCTCTGTCTGTCTGGGGGAGAGTTTGCAGCAGATCCCTCTCTGTCTGTCTGGGGGAGAGTTTGCAGGAGGTCCCTCTCTGTCTGGGGAGAGTTTGCAGCAGGTCCGTCTCTGTCTGCCAGGGGTGATTTTATAGCAGGTCACTCTATGTCTGGGGGAGACTTTGGAGCAGGTCCTTCTCCGTCTGGGGAGAGTTTGGAGCAAGTCCCTCTCTGTCAGGGGGAGAGCTTGCAGCAGGTCCCTCTCTGTCTGGGGGAAAGTCTGGAGCAGGTACCTCTCTGTCTGGGGGAGAGTCTGGAGCAGGTCCCTCTCTGTCTAGGGCAGATTTTGCAGCAGGTCCCTCTCTGTCTGGGGAGAGTTTGCGGCAGGTCCCTCTCTGTCTGGGGAGATTTTGCGTCAGGTCCCTCTCTGTCTGTCTGGGGAGAGTTTGCAGCAGGTCCATCTCTGTCTGTCTGGGGAGAGTTTGCAGCAGGTCCCTCTCTGTCTGGGGGAGAGTTTGCAACAGGTCCCTCTCTGTCTGTCTGGGGGAGAGTTTGCAGCAGATCCCTCTCTGTCTGGGGGAGAGTTTGCAGCAGGTCCCTCTCTGTCTGTCTGGGGAGAGTTTACAGCAGGTCCCACTCTGTCTGGGGAGAGTTTGCAGCAGGTCCGTCACTGTCTGCCTGGGGGGAGTTTACAGCAGGTCCCTCTCTATCTGGGGGAGAATTTGTAGCAGGTCCCTCCTCATTGTCTGGGGGAGAGTCTGGATCAGGTCCCTCTCTGTCTGGGGGAGACTTTGGAGCAGGTCCCTCTCCGTCTGGGGGAAAGTTTGGAGCAGGTCCCTCTCTGTCTGGGGGAGTGCTTGCAGCAGGTCCCTCTCTGTCTGGGGAAAGTCTGGAGCAGTTCCCTCTCTGTCTGGGGGAGAGTCTGGAGCAGGTCCCTCTCTGTCTAGGGGAGAGTTTGCAGCAGGTCTCTCTCTGTCTGGGGAGAGTTTGCAGGAGGTCCCTCTCTGTCTGGGGAAGAGTTTGCAGCCGTTCTCTCTTTGTCTGGGATAGAGTTTGCAGCAGGCGTCTCTCTGTCTGGGGAAAGTTTGCAGAAGGTCTCTCTCTGTCTGGGGGAGAGTTTGCAGCAGGTCCATCTCTGTCTGGGGGAGAGTTTGCAGCAGGTCGATCTCTGTCTGTCTTGGGGAGAGTTTGCAGCAGATCCCTCTCTGTATGGGGGAGAGTTTGCAGCAGGTCCCTCTCCGTCTGGGGGAGAGTTTGCAGCAGGTCCCTCTCTGTCTGTCTATGGGAGAGTTTGCAGCAGGTCCATCTCTGTCTGGGGCAGAGTTTGCAGCAGGTCCCTCTCTGTCTGTCTGGGGGAAGAGTTTGCAGCAGGTCCCTCTCTGTCTGGGGAGAGAGTTTGCAACAGGTCCCTCTCTGTCTGGGAGAGAGTATGCAGCAGGTGTCTCTCTGTCTGGGGAGAGTTTGCAGGAGGTCCCTGTCTGTCTGGGGGAGAGTTTGCAGCAGGTCGATCTCTGTCTGTCTGGGGGAGAGTTTACAGCAGGTCCCTCTCTGCTTGTCTGGGGGAGAGTTGGCAGCAGGTCCTTCTCTGTCTGGGGGAGAGTTTGCAGCAGGTCCCTCTCTGTCTGGGGGAGAGTTTGCAGCAGGTCCCTCTCTGTCTGGGGGAGAGTTTGCAGCAGGTCCCTCTCTGTCTGTCTATGGGAGAGTTTGCAGCAGGTCCCTCTCTGTCTGTCTGGGGGAGAGTTTGCAGCCGGTCTCTCTCTGTCTGTGGAGAGCTTGCAGCAGGTCACTCTCTGTTTGTCTGGGGGCGAGTTTGCAGCTTGTCTCTCTCTGTCTGGGGGAGAGTTTGCAGCAGGTCGCTACCTCTCTATCTAGGGGAGAATTTGCAGCAGGTCCCTCTCTGTCTGTCTGAGGGAAGAGTTTGCAGTAGGTCCCTCCCTGTCTGGGGGAGAGTTTGCAGCAGGTCCCTCTCCGTCTGTCTGGTGGAGAGTTTGCAGCAGGTCCATCTCTGTCTGGGGGAGAGTTTGCAGCAGGTACCTCTCTGTCTGTCTGGGGGAAGAGTTTGCAGCAGGTCCCTCTCTGTCTGGGAGAGAATATGCAGCAGGTGTCTCTGTGTCTGGGGAGAATTTGCAGCAGGTCTCTCTCTGTCTGGGGGAGAGTTTGCAGCAGGTCCATCATTGTCTGGGGAGAGTTTGCAGCAGGTCGATCTCTGTCTGTCTGGGGGAGAGTTGCAGCAGGTCCCACTCTGTCCGGAGGAGAGTTTGCAGCAGCTCCCTCTCTGTCTGGGGGAGAGTTTGCAGCAGGTCCCTCTCTGTCTGGGGGAGAGTTTGCAGCAGGTCCCTCTTTGTCTGGGGAGAGTTAGCAGCAGGTCCCTCCCTGTCTGTGGGAGAGTATGCAGCAGGTCTCTGTCTGTCTCTCTGGGGAGAGTTTGCAGCAGGTCCCTCTCTGTCTGGGGGAGAGTTTGCAGCAGGTCCGTCCCTCCCTGTCTGGGGGAGAGTTTGCAGCAGGTCCCTCTCTGTCTGTCTGGGGGAAGAATTTGAAGCAGGTCCCTCCCTATCTGGGGGAGAGATTGCAGCATGTCCCTCCCTCTCTGTCTGCGGAGAGTTTGCAGCAGGTCCCTCTCTGTCTGTCTGGGGAGAGTTTGCAGCAGGTCCCTCTCTGTCTGTCTGGGGAGAGTTTGCAGCAGGTCCCTCTCTGTCTGGGGGAGAGTTTGCAGCAGGTCCCTCTCTGTCTGTCTGGGGGAGAGGTTGCAGGAGGTCCCTCTCTGTCTGGGGAGAGTTTGCAGCAGGTACGTCACTGTACGGGGGAGAGTTTGCAGCAGGTCCCTCTCTGTACGGGGGAGAGTTTGAAGCAGGTCCCTCTCTGTCTGGGGGAGAGTTTGCAGCAGGTCCCTCTCTGTCTGGGGAGAGTTAGCAGCAGGTCCCTCCCTGTCTGGGGGAGAGTATGCAGCAGGTCCCTCTCTGTCTGTCTATGGGAGAGTTTGCAGCAGGTCCCTCTCTCTCTGTCTGGGGGAGAGTTTGCAGCCGGTCTCTCTCTGTCTGTGGAGAGCTTGCAGCAGGTCCCTCTCTGTTTGTCTGGGGGCGAGTTTGCAGCTTGTCTCTCTCTGTCTGGGGGAGAGTGTGCAGCAGGTTCATCCCTGCCTGGGGGAGAGTTTGCAGCAGGTCGCTACCTCTCTATCTACGGGAGAGTTTGCAGCAGGTCCCTCTCTGTCTGCCTGGGGGAAGAGTTTGCAGCAGGACCCTCCCTGTCCTGTCTGGTGGAGAGTTTGCAGCAGGTCCATCTCTGTCTGGGGGAGAGTTTGCAGCAGGTCCCTCTCTGTCTGTCTGGGGGAAGAGTTTGCAGCAGGTCCCTCTCTGTCTGGGGGAGAGTTTGCAACATGTCTCTCTCTGTCTGGGAGAGAGTATGCAGCAGGTGTCTCTCTGTCTGGGAGAGTTTGCAGCAGGTCTCTCTCTGTCTGGGGGAGAGTTTGCAGCAGTCCCTCTCTGTCTGGGGGAGAGTTTGTAGCAGGTCCCTCTCTGTCTGGGGGAGAGTTTGCAGCAGGTCCCTCTCTGTCTGTCTGGGGGTGAGTTGGCAGCAGGTCCTTCTCTGTCTGGGGGAGAGTTTGCAGCAGGTCCCTCTCTGTCTGGGGGAGAGTTTGCAGGAGGTCCCTCTCTCTCTGTCTGGGGGAGAGTTTGCAGCAGGTCCCTCTCTGTCCGGAGGAGAGTTTGCAGCAGGTCCCTCTCTGTCTGGGGAGAGTTTGCAGCAGGTCCCTCTCTGTCTGGGGAGAGTTAGCAGCAGGTCCCTCCCTGTCTGGGGGAGAGTATGCAGCAGGTCTCTGTCTGTCTGTCTGGGGAGAGTTTGCAGCAGGTCCCTCTATATCTGGGTAGAGTTTGCAGCAGGTCCCTTCCTCTCTGTCTGGGGGAGAGTTTGCAGCAGGTCCCTCTCTGTCTATCTGGGGGAAGAATTTGAAGCAGGTCCCTCCCTATCTGGGGGAGAGATTGCAGCATGTCCCTCCCTCTCTGTCTGGGGTGAGTTTGCAGCAGGTTCCTCTCTGTCTGTCTGGGGAGAGTTTGCAGCAGGTCCCTCTCTGTCTGTCTGGGGAGAGTTTGCAGCAGGTTCCTCTCTGTCTGTCTGGGGAGAGTTTGCAGCAGGTCCCTCTCTGTCTGTCTGGGGGAGAGTTTGCAGCAGGTCCCTCTCTGTCTGTCTGGGGGAGAGTTTGCAGGAGGTCCCTCTCTGACTGGGACGAGTTTGCAGCAGGTCCGTCTCTGTCTGCCTGGGGGATTTTACAGCAGGTCCCTCTCTGTCTGGGGGAGAATTTGTAACAGGTCCCTCCCTCTTTGTCGGGGGGAGAGTCTGGAGCAGGTCCCTCTCTGTCTGGGGGAGACTTTGGAGCAGGTCCCTCTCCATCTGGGGGAGAGTTTGAGCAGGTCCCTCTCTGTCAGGGGGAGAGCTTGCAGCAGGTCCCTCTCTGTCTGTGGGAAAGTCTGGAGCAGGTCCCTCTCTGTCTGGGGGAGAGTCTGGAGCAGGTCCCTCTCTGTCTAGGGGAGAGTTTGCAGCAGGTCCCTCTCTGTCTGGGAGAGAGTCAGGAGCAGGTCCCTCTCTGTCTGGGGGAGAGTTTGCAGCAGGTCCCTCTCTGTCTGGGGGAGAGTTTGCAGCAGGTCCCTCTCTCTCTGTCAGGGGGAGAGTTTGCAGCAGGTCCCTCTCTGCTTGTCTGGGGAGAGTTGGCAGCAGGTCCTTCTCTGTCTGGGGGAGAGTTTGCAGCAGGTCCCTCTCTGTCTGGGGGAGAGTTTGCAGCAGGTCCCTCTCTGTCTGGGGGAGAGTTTGCAGCAGGTCCCTCTCTGTCTGTCTATGGGAGAGTTTGCAGCAGGTCCCTCTCTGTCTGGGGAGAGTTTGCAGCAGGTCTCTCTCTGTCTGGGGGAGAGTTTGCAGCAGGTCCATCTCTGTCTGGGGAGAGTTCGCAGCAGGTCGATCTCTGTCTGTCTGGGGGAGAGTTTGCAGCAGGTCCCTCTCTGTCCGGAGGAGAGTTTGCAGCAGGTCCCTCTCTGTCTGGAGAGAGTTTGCAGCAGGTCCCTCTCTGTCTGGGGAGAGTTTGCGGCAGGTCCCTCTCTGTCTGGGGAGATTTTGCGGCAGGTCCCTCTCTGTCTGTCTGGGGAGAGTTTGCAGCAGGTCCCACTCTTTCTGGGGGAGAGTTTGCAGCAGGTCCCTCTCTGTCTGGGGGAGAGTTTGCAGCAGGTCCCTCTCTCTCTGTCAGGGGGAGAGTTTGCAGCAGGTCCCTCTCTGTTTGTCTGGGGGAGAGTTGGCAGCAGGTCCTTCTCTGTCTGGGGGAGAGTTTGCAGCAGGTCCCCCTCTGTCTGGGGGAGAGTTTGCAGCAGGTCCTTCTCTGTCTGGGGGAGTGTTTGCAGCAGGTCCCTCTCTGTCTGTCTATGGGAGAGTTTGCAGCAGGTCTCTCTCTGTCTGTGGAGAGGTTGCAGCAGGTCACTCTCTGTTTGTCTGGGGGTGAGTTTGCAGCTTGTCTCTTTCTGTCTGGGGGAGAGTTTGCAGCAGGTTCCTCCCTGCCTAGGGGAAAGTTTGCAGCAGGTCCCTCTCTGTCTGGGGAGAGTTAGCAGCAGGTCCCTCCCTGTCTGGGGAATAGTATGCAGCAGGTCTCTGTCTGTCTGGGGAGAGTTTGCAGCAGCTCCCTCTCTGACTGGGGAGAGTTTGCAGCAGGTCCCTCTCTGTCTGTCTGGGGAGAGTTTGCAGCAGGTCCCTCTCTGTCTGGGGGAGAGTTTGCAGCAGGTCCCTCTCTGTCTGGGGGAGAGTTTGCAGCAGGTCCCTCTCTCTCTGTCTGGGGGAGAGTTTGCAGCAGGTCCCTCTCTGTTTGTCTGGGGGAGAGTTGGCAGCAGGTCCTTCTCTGTCTGGGGGAGAGTTTGCAGCAGGTCCCTCTTTGTCTGGGTAAGAGTTTGCAGCAGGTCCCTCTCTGTCTGGGGGAGAGTTTGCAGCAGGTCCCTCCCTGCCTGGGGGAGAGTTTGCAGCAGGTCGCTACCTCTCTATCTAGGGGAGAGTTTGCAGCAGGTCCCTCTCCGTCTGTCTGGTGGAGAGTTTGCAGCAGGTCCATCTCTGTCTGGGGGAGAGTTTGCAGCAGGTCCCTCTCCGTCTGTCTGGGGGAAGAGTTTGCAGCTGGTCCCTCTCTGTCTGGGAGAGAGTATGCAGCAGGTGTCTCTCTGTCTGGGGAGAGTTTGCAGTAGGTCTCTCTCTGTCTGGGGGAAAGTTTGCAGCAGGTCCATCTTTGTCTGGGGGAGAGTTTGCAGCAGGTCCCTCTCTGTCCGGAGGAGAGTTTGCAGCAGCTCCCTCTCTGTCTGGGGTAGAGTTTGCAGCAGGTCCCTCTCTGTCTGGGGAGAGTTAGCAGCAGGCCCCTCCCTGTCTGGGGGAGAGTATGCAGCAGGTCTCTGTCTGTCTGTCTGGGGAGAGTTAGCAGCAGGTCCCTCTCTGTCTGGGGAGAGTTTGCAGCAGGTCCGTCCCTCCCTGTCTGGGGGAGAGTTTGCAGCAGGTCCCTCTCTGTCTGTCTGGGGGAAGAATTTGAAGCAGGTCCCTCCCTATCTGGGGGAGAGATTGCAGCATGTCCCTCCCTCTCTGTCTGCGGAGAGTTTGCAGCAGGTCGATCTCTGTCTGTCTGGGGGAGAGTTTGCAGCAGGTCCCTCTCTGTCAGGAGGAGAGTTTGCAGCAGGTCCCTCTCTGTCTGGGGGAGAGTTTGCAGCAGGTCCCTCTCTGTCTGGGGGAGAGTTTGCAGCAGGTCCCTCTCTGTCTGGGGAGAGTTAGCAGCAGGTCCCTCCCTGTCTGGGGGAGAGTATGCAGCAGGTCTCTGTCTGTCTGTCTGGGGAGAGTTTGCAGCAGGTCCCTCCCTCTCTGTCTGGGGGAGAGTTTGCAGCAGGTCCCTCTCTGTCTATCTGGGGGAAGAATTTGAAGCAGGTCCCTCCCTATCTGGGGGAGAGATTGCAGCAGGTCCCTCCCTCTCTGTCTGGGTGAGTTTGCAGCAGGTTCCTCTCTGCCTGTCTGGGGAGAGTTTGCAGCAGGTCCCTCTCTGTCAGGGGAGAGTTTGCAGCAGGTACCTCCCTCTCTGTCTGGGGAGAGTTTGCAGCAGGTTCCTCTCTGTCTGTCTGGGGGAGAGTTTGCAGCAGGTCCCTCTCTGTCTGTCTGGGGGAGAGATTGCAGCAGGTCCCTCTCTGTCTGTCTGGGGTGAGTTTGCAGCAGGTCCCTCTCTGTCTGTCTGGGGGAGAGTTTGCAGCAGGTCCCTCTCTTTCTGTCTGGGGGAGAGGTTGAAGGAGGTCCCTCTCTGTCTGGGGTGAGTTTGCAGCAGGTACGTCTCTGTACGGGGGAGAGTTTGCAGCAGGTCCCTCTCTGTGCGGGGGAGAGTTTGCAGCAGGTCCCTCTCTGTCTGGGGGAGAGTTTGCAGCAGGTCCCTCTCTGTCTGGGGGAGAGTTTGCAGCAGGTCCCTCCCTCTCTGTCTGCGGAGAGTTAGCAGCAGGTCCCTCGCTGTCTGGGGGAGAGTATGCAGCAGGTCCCTCTCTGTCTGTCTATGGGAGAGTTTGCAGCAGGTCCCTCTCTGTCTGTCTGGGGGAGAGTTTGCAGCCGGTCTCTCTCTGTCTGTGGAGAGCTTGCAGCAGGTCCCTCTCTGTTTGTCTGGGGGTGAGTTTGCAGCTTGTCTCTCTCTGTCTGGGGGAGAGTGTGCAGCAGGCTCATCCCTGCCTGGGGGAGAGTTTGCAGCAGGTCGCTACCTCTCTATCTAGGGGAGAGTTTGCAGCAGGTCCCTCTCTGTCTGCCTGGGGGAAGAGTTTGCAGCAGGACCCTCCCTGTCTGTCTGGTGGAGAGTTTGCAGCATGTCCATCTCTGTCTGGTGGAGAGTTTGCAGCAGGTCCCTCTCTGTCTGTCTGGGGGAAGAGTTTGCAGCAGGTCCCTCTCTGTCTGGGGGAGAGTTTGCAACAGGTCTCTCTCTGTCTGGGAGAGAGTATGCAGCAGGTGTCTCTCTGTCTGGGGAGAGTTTGCAGCAGGTCTCTCTCTGTCTGGGGGAGAGTTTGCAGCAGGTCCCTCTCTGTCTGGGGGAGAGTTTGTAGCAGGTCCCTCTCTGTCTGGGGGAGAGTTTGCAGCAGGTCCCTCTCTGTCTGTCTGGGGGTGAGTTGGCAGCAGGTCCTTCTCTGTCTGGGGGAGAGTTTGCAGCAGTTCCCTCTCTGTCTGGGGGAGAGTTTGCAGGAGGTCCCTCTATGTCTGGGGAGAGTTTGCAGCAGGTCCCTCCCTCTCTGTCTGCGGAGAGTTTGCAGCAGCTCCCTCCCTGTCTGGGGTAGAGTATGCAGCAGGTCCTTCTCTGTCTGTCTATGGGAGAGTTTGCAGCAGGTCCCTCTCTGTCTGTCTGGGGGAGAGTTTGCAGCCGGTCTCTCTCTGTCTGTGGAGAGCTTGCAGCAGGTCCCTCTCTGTTTGTCTGGGGGCGAGTTTGCAGCTTGTCTCTCTCTGTCTGGGGGAGAGTGTGCAGCAGGTTCATCCCTGCCTGGGGGAGAGTTTGCAGCAGGTCGCTACCTCTCTATCTAGGGGAGAGTTTGCAGCAGGTCCCTCTCTGTCTGCCTGGGGGAAGAGTTTGCAGCAGGACCCTCCCTCTCTGTCTGGTGGAGAGTTTGCAGCAGGTCCATCTCTGTCTGGGGGAGAGTTTGCAGCAGGTCCCTCTCTGTCTGTCTGGGGGAAGAGTTTGCAGCAGGTCCCTCTCTGTCTGGGGGAGAGTTTGCAACATGTCTCTCTCTGTCTGGGAGAGAGTATGCAGCAGGTGTCTCTCTGTCTGGGGAGAGTTTGCAGCAGGTCTCTCTCTGTCTGGGGGAGAGTTTGCAGCAGGTCCCTCTCTGTCTGGGGGAGAGTTTGCAGGAGGTCCCTCTATGTCTGGGGAGAGTTTGCAGCAGGTCCCTCCCTCTCTGTCTGGGGGAGAGTTTGCAGCAGGTCCCTCTCTGTCTATCTGGGGGACAAATTTGAAGCAGGTCCCTCCCTATCTGGGGGAGAGATTGCAGCAGGTCCCTCCCTCTCTGTCTGGGGTGAGTTTGCAGCAGGTTCCTCTCTGTCTGTCTGGGGAGAGTTTGCAGCAGGTCCCTCTCTGTCAGGGGAGAGTTTGCAGCAGGTCCCTCCCTCTCTGTCTGGGGAGAGTTTGCAGCAGGTCCCTCTCTGTCTGTCTGGGGGAGAGATTGCAGCAGGTCACTCTGTGTCTGTCTGGGGGAGAGTTTGCAGGAGGTCCCTCTCTGACTGGGGAGAGTTTGCAGCAGGTCCGTCTCTGTCTGCCAGGCGGGATTTTACAGCAGGTCCCTCTCTGTCTGGGGGAGAATTTGTAACAGGTCCCTCCCTCTTTGTCGGGGGGAGAGTCTGGAGCAGGTCCCTCTCTGTCTGGGGGAGACTTTGGAGCAGGTCCCTCTCCATCTGGGGGAGAGTTTGGAGCAGATCCCTCTCTGTCAGGGGGAGAGCTTACAGCAGGTCCCTCTCTGTCTGTGGGAAAGTCTGGAGCAGGTCCCTCTCTGTCTGGGGGACAGTCTGGAGCAGTTCCCTCTCTGTCTAGGGGAGAGTTTGCAGCAGGTCCATCTCTGTCTGGGAGAGAGTTTGCAGCAGGTCCCTCTCTGTCTGGGGGAGAGTTTGCAGCAGGTCCCTCTCTGTCTGGGGGAGAGTTTGCAGCAGGTCCCTCTCTCTCTGTCAGGGGGAGAGTTTGCAGCAGGTCCCTCTCTGCTTGTCTGGGGGAGAGTTTGCAGCAGGTCCTTCTCTGTCTGGGGGAGAGTTTGCAGCAGGTCCCTCTCTGTCTGGGGGAGAGTTTGCAGCAGGTCCCTCTCTGTCTGGGGGAGAGTTTGCAGCAGGTCCCTCTCTGTCTGTCTATGGGAGAGTTTGCAGCAGGTCCCTCTCTGTCTGTCTGGGGGAGAGTTTGCAGCCGGTCTCTCTCTGTCTGTGGAGAGCTTGCAGCAGGTCACTCTCTGTTTGTCTGGGGGCGGGTTTGCAGCTTGTCTCTCTCTGTCTGGGGGAGAGTTTGCAGCAGGTCGCTACCTCTCTATCTAGGGGAGAATTTGCAGTAGGTCCCTCTCTGTCTGTCTGGGGGAAGAGTTTGCAGTAGGTCCCTCCCTGTCTGGGGGAGAGTTTGCAGCAGGTCCCTCTCCGTCTGTCTGGTGGAGAGTTTGCAGCAGGTCCATCTCTGTCTGGGGGAGAGTTTGCAGCATGTACCTCTCTGTCTGTCTGGGGGAAGAGTTTGCAGCAAGTCCCTCTCTGTCTGGGAGAGAGTATGCAGCAGGTGTCTCTGTGTCTGGGGAGAGTTTGCAGCAGGTCTCTCTCTGTCTGGGGGAGAGTTTGCAGCAGGTCCATCTCTGTCTGGGGGAGAGTTCGCAGCAGGTCGATCTCTGTCTGTCTGGGGGAGAGTTTGCAGCAGGTCCCTCTCTGTCCGGAGGAGAGTTTGCAGCATGTCCCTCTCTGTCTGGGAGAGAGTTTGCAGCAGGTCCCTCTCTGTCTGGGGAGAGTTTGCGGCAGGTCCCTCTCTGTCTGGGGAGATTTTGCGGCAGGTCCCTCTATGTCTGTCTGGGGAGAGTTTGCAGCAGGTCCCTCTCTGTCTGGGGGAGAGTTTGCAGCAGGTCCCTCTCTGTCTGGGGGAGAGTTTGCAGCAGGTCCCTCTCTCTCTGTCAGGGGGAGAGTTTGCAGCAGGTCCCTCTCTGATTGTCTGGGGGAGAGTTGGCAGCAGGTCCTTCTCTGTCTGGGGGAGAGTTTGCAGCAGGTCCCTCTCTGTCTGGGGGAGAGTTTGCAGCAGGTCCCTCTCTGTCTGGGGGAGAGTTTGCAGCAGGTCCCTCTCTGTCTGTCTATGGGAGAGTTTGCAGCAGGTCCCTCTCTGTCTGGGGGAGAGTTTGCAGCAGGTCCCTCTCTGTCTGGTGGAGAGTTTGCAGCAGGCCCCTCTCTGTCTGGGGTAGAGTTTGCAGCAGGTCCCTCTCTTTCTGGGGAGAGTTAGCAGCAGGTCCCTCCCTGTCTGGGGGAGAGTATGCAGCAGGTCTGTGTCTGTTTGGGGAGAGTTTGCAGCAGGTCCCTCCCTCCCTGTCTGGGGGAGAGTTTGCAGCAGGTCCCTCTCTGTCTGTCTGGGGGAAGAATTTGAAGCAGGTCCCTCCCATTCTGGGGGAGAGATTGCAGCAGGTCCCTCCCTCTCAGTCTGGGGAGAGTTTGCAGCAGGTCCCTCTCTGTCTGGCTGGGGATAGTTTGCAGCATGTCCCTCTCTGTCTGTCTGGGGAGAGTTTGCAGCAGGTCCCTCTCTGTCTGTCTGGGGGAGAGTTTGCAGGAGGTCTCTCTCTGTCTGGGGAGAGTTTGCAGCAGGTCCGTCTCTGTCTGCCTGGGGGGATTTTATAGCAGGTCACTCTCTGTCTGAGGGAGACTTTGGACCAGGTCCCTCTCCGTCTGGGGGAGAGTTTGGAGCAAGTCCCTCTCTGTCAGGGGGAGAGCTTGCAGCACGTCCCTCTCTATCTGGGGGAAAGTCTGGAGCAGGTCCCTCTCTGTCTGGGGGAGAGTCTGGAGCTGGTCCCTCTCTGTCTAGGGCAGAGTTTGCAGCAGGTCCCTCTCTGTCTGGGAGAGAGTTTGCAGCAGGTCACTCTCTGTCTGGGGAGAGTTTGCGGCAGGTCCCTCTCTGTCTGGGGAGATTTTGCGGCAGGTCCCTCTCTGTCTGTCTGGGGAGAGTTTGCAGCAGGTCCCTCTCTGTCTGTCTGGGGAGAGTTTGCAGCAGGTCCCTCTCTGTCTGGGGTAGAGTTTGCAGCAGGTCCTTCTCTGTCTGTCTGGGGAGAGATTGCAGCAGGTCCCTCACTGTCTGGGGGAGAGTTTGCAGCAGGTCCCTCTCTGTCTGGGGGAGAGTTTGCAGCAGGTCGCCTCGGTCTGTCTGGGGAAGGGTTTGCTGCAAATCCCTCCCCGTATGTCTGGGGGAGATTTTGCAGCTGGTTCCTCTCTGTCTGGGGGAAGAGTTTGCAGCAGGTCCCTCTATGTGTGTCTGGGGGAGAGTTTGCAGCAGGTCCCTCTCTGTCTGGGGGAGAGTTTGCAGCGTGTCTCTCTCTGCCTGGGGGAGAGTTTGCAGCAGGTCGCTACCTCACTATCTAGGGGAGAGTTTGCAGCAGGTCCCTCTCTGTCTGTCTGCGGGAAGAGTTTGCAGCAGGTCCCTCCCTGTCTGTCTGGTGGAGAGTTTGCAGCAGGTCCATCTCTGTCTGGGGGAGAGTTTGCAGCAGGTCCCTCTCTGTCTGTCTGGGGGTGAGTTGTCCGCAGGTCCTTTTCTGTCTGGGGGAGAGTTTGCAGCAGGTCCCTCTCTGTCTGGGGGAGAGTTTGCAGGAGTTCCCTCTCTCTCTGTCAGGGGGAGAGTTTGCAGCAGGTCACTCTCTGTCTGTCTGGGGGAGAGTTGGCAGCAGGTCCCTCTCTGTCTGGGGGAGAGATTGTAGCAGGTCCCTCTCTGTCTGTCTGGGGAGAATTTGCAGCAGGTCCCTCTCTTTCTGTCTATGGGAGAGTTTGCAGCAGGTCCCTCTCTGTCTGTCTGGGGGAGAGTTTGCAGCAGGTCTCTCTCTGTCTGTCTGGGGGCGAGTTTGCAGCGTGTCTCTCTCTGCCTGGGGGAGAGTTTGCAGCAGGTCGCTACCTCACTATCTAGGGGAGAGTTTGCAGCAGGTCCCTCTCTGTCTGTCTGCGGGAAGAGTTTGCAGCAGGTCCCTCCCTGTCTGTCTGGTGGAGAGTTTGCAGCAGGTCCATCTCTGTCTGGGGGAGAGTTTGCAGCAGTTCCCTCTCTGTCTGTCTGGGGGAAGAGTTTGCAGCAGGTCCCTCTCTGTCTGGGGGAGAGTTTGCAACAGGTCTCTCTCTGTCTGGGAGAGAGTATGCAGCAGGTGTCTCTCTGTCTGGGCGAGAGATTGCAGCAGGTCCATCTCTGTCTGGGGGACAGTTTGCAGCAGGTCCATCTCTGTCTGGGGTAGAGTTTGCAGCAGGTCGATCTCTGTCTGTCTGAGGGAGAGTTTGCAGCAGGTCCCTCTCTGTCCGGAGGAGAGTTTGCAGCAGGTCCCTCTCTGTCCGGGGGAGAGTTTGCAGCAGGCCCCTCTCTGTCTGGGGTAGAGTTTGCAGCAGGTCCCTCTCTGTCTGGGGTGAGTTAGCAGCAGGTCCCTCCCTGTCTGGGGGAGAGTATGCAGCAGGTCTCTTTCTGTCTGTCTGGGGAGAGTTTGCAGCAGCTCCCTCTCTGACTGGGGAGAGTTTGCAGCAGGTCCCTCTCTGTCTGTCTGGGGAGAGTTTGCAGCAGGTCCCTCTCTGTCTGGGGGAGAGTTTGCAGCCGCTCCCTCTCTGTCTGGGGGAGAGTTTGCATCAGGTCCCTCTCTCTCTGTCTGGGGGAGAGTTTGCAGCAGGTCCCTCTCTGTTTGTCTGGGGGAGAGTTGGCAGCAGGACCTTCTCTGTCTGGGGGAGAGTTTGCAGCAGGTCCCTCTTTGTCTGGGGGAGAGTTTGCAGCAGGTCCCTCTCTGTCTGGGGGAGAGTTTGCAGCAGGTCCCTCCCTGCCTGGGGGAGAGTTTGCAGCAGGTCGCTACCTCTCTATCTAGGGGAGAGTTTGCAGCAGGTCCCTCTCCGTCTGTCTGGTGGAGAGTTTGCAGCAGGTCCATCTCTGTCTGGGGGAGAGTTTGCAGCAGGTCCCTCTCCGTCTGTCTGGGGGAAGAGTTTTCAGCAGTTCCCTCTCTGTCTGGGAGAGAGTATGCAGCAGGTGTCTCTGTCTGGGGAGAGTTTGCAGCAGGTCTCTCTCTGTCGGGGGAGAGTTTGCAGCAGGTCCATCTTTGTCTGGGGGAGAGTTTGCAGCAGGTCGATCTCTGTCTGTCTGGGGGAGAGTTTGCAGCCGCTCCCTCTCTGTCTGGGGGAGAGTTTGCATCAGGTCCCTCTCTCTCTGTCTGGGGGAGAGTTTACAGCAGGTCCCTCTCTGTTTGTCTGGTGGAGAGTTGGCAGCAGGACCTTCTCTGTCTGGGGGAGAGTTTGCAGCAGGTCCATCTTTGTCTGGGGGAGAGTTTGCAGCAGGTCGATCTCTGTCTGTCTGGGGGAGAGTTTGCAGCAGGTCCCTCTCTGTCCGGAGGAGAGTTTGCAGCAGCTCCCTCTCAGTCTGGGGGAGAGTTTGCAGCAGGTCCCTCTCTGTCTGGGGGAGAGTTTGCAGCAGGTCCCTCTTTGTCTGGGGAGAGTTAGCAGCAGGTCCCTCCCTGTCTGGGGGAGAGTTTGCAGCAGGTCACTGTCTGTACGTCTGGGGAGAGTTTGCAGCAGGTCCCTCTCTGTCTGGGGAGAGTTTGCAGCAGGTCCATCCCTCCCTGTCTGGGGGAGAGTTTGCAGCAGGTCCCTCTCTGTCTGTCCGGGGGAAGTATTTGAAGCAAGTCCCTCCCTTTCTGGGGGAGAGATTGCAGCATGTCCCTCCCTCTCTGTCTGGGGAGAGTTTGCAGCAGGTCCATCTCTGTCTGTCTGGGGAGGGTTTGCAGCAGGTCCCTCTCTGTCTGGGGGAGAGTTTGCAGCAGGTCCCTCTCTGTCTGTCTGGGGGAGAGGTTGCAGGAGGTCCCTCTCTGTCTGGGGAGAGTTTGCAGCAGGTACGTCTCTGTACGGGGGAGAGTTTGCAGCAGGTCCCTCTCTGTACGGGGGAGAGTTTGCAGCAGGTCCATCTCTGTCTGGGGGAGAGTTTGTAGCAGGTCCCTCTCTGTCTGGGGGAGAGTTTGCAACAGGTCCCTCTCTGTCTGGGGAGAGTTAGCAGCTGGTCACTCCCTTTTTGGGGGAGAGTATGCAGCAGGTCCCTCTCTTTCTGTCTATGAGAGAGTTTGCAGCAGGTCCCTCTCTCTCTGCCTGGGGGAGAGTTTGCAGCAGGTCGCTACCTCTCTGTCTAGGGGAGAGTTTGCAGCAGGTCCCTCTCTGTCTGTCTGGGGGAAGAGTTTGCAGCAGGTCCCTCCCTGTCTGTCTGGTGGAGAGTTTGCAGCAGGTCCATCTCTGTCTGGGGGAGAGTTTGCAGCAGGTCCCTCTCTGTCTGTCTGGGGGAAGAGTTTGCAGCAGGTCCCTCTCTGTCTGGGGGAGAGTTTGCAACAGATCTCTCTCTGTCTGGGAGAGAGTATGCAGCAGGTGTCTCTCTGTCTGGGGAGAGTTTGCAGCATATCTCTCTCTGTCTGGGGGAGAGTTTGCAGCAGGTCCCTCTCTGTCTGGGGGAGAGTTTGCAGCAGGTCCCTCTCTGTCTGGGGGAGAGTTTGCAGCAGGTCCCTCTCTGTTTGTCTGGGGGCGAGTTTGCAGCGTGTCTCTCTCTGTCAGGGGGAGAGTTTGCAGCAGGTCACTCTCTGTCTGGGGGAGAGTTTGCAGCAGGTGTCTCTCTGTCTGGGGGAGAGTTTGCAGCAGGTCCATCTCTGTCTGGGGGAGAGTTTGCAGCAGGTCCATCTCTGTCTGGGGTAGAGTTTGCAGCAGGTCGATCTCTGTCTCTCTGAGGGAGAGTTTGCAGCAGGTCCCTCTCTGTCCGCAGGGGAGTTTGCAGCAGGTCCCTCTCTGTCTGGGGGAGAGTTTGCAACAGGTCCCTCTCTGTCTGGGGGAGAGTTAGCAGCAGGTCCCTCTCTGTCTGGGGAGAGTTAGCAGCAGGTCCCTCCCTGTCTGGGGGAGAGTATGCAGCAGGTCTCTGTCTGTCTGTCTGGGGAGAGTTTGCAGCAGCTCCCTCTCTGACTGGGGAGAGTTTGCAGCAGGTCCCTCTCTGTCTGTCTGGGGAGAGTTTGCAGCAGGTTCCTCTCTGTCTGGGGGAGAGTTTGCAGCAGGTCCCTCTCTGTCTGGGGGAGAGTTTGCAGCACGTCCCTCTCTCTCTGTCTGGGGGAGAGTTTGCAGCAGGTCCCTCTCTGTTTGTCTGGGGGAGAGTTGGCAGCAGGTCCTTCTCTGTCTGGGGGAGAGTTTGCAGCAGGTCCCTCTTTGTCTGGGGGAGAGTTTGCAGCAGGTCCCTCTCTGTCTGGGGGTGAGTTTGCAGCAGGTCCCTCCCTGCCTGGGGGAGAGTTTACAGCAGGTCGCTACCTCTCTATCTAGGGGAGAGTTTGCAGCAGGTCCCTCTCCGTCTGTCTGGTGGAGAGTTTGCAGCAGGTCCATCTCTGTCTGGGGGAGAGTTTGCAGCAGGTCCCTCTCCGTCTGTCTGGGGAAGAGTTTGCAGCAGGTCCCTCTCTGTCTGGGAGAGAGTATGCAGCAGGTGTCTCTCTGTCTGGGGAGAGTTTGCAGCAGGTCTCTCTCTGTCTGGGGGAGAGTTTGCAGCAGGTCCATCTTTGTCTGGGGGAGAGTTTGCAGCAGGTCGATCTCTGTCTGTCTGGGGGAGAGTTTGCCGCAGGTCCCTCTCTGTCCGGAGGAGAGTTTGCAGCAGGTCCCTCTCTGTCTGGGGGAGAGATTGCAGCAGGACCCTCTCTGTCTGGGGAGAGTTTGCAGCAGGTCCCTCTCTGTCTGGGGAGAGTTAGCAGCAGGTCCCTCCCTGTCTGGGGGAGAGTATGCAGCAGGTCTCTGTCTGTCTGTCTGGGAGAGTTTGCAGCAGGTCCCTCCCTGTCTGGGGAGAGTTTGCAGCAGGTCCCTCTCTGTCTGTCTGGGGAGAGTTTGCAGCAGGTCCCTCTGTCTGTCTGGGGAGAGTTTGCAGCAGGTCCCTCTCTGTCTGGGGAGAGTTTGCAGCAGGTCCCTCTCAGTCTGTCTGGGGGAATGGTTGCAGGAGAGGTCCCTATCTGCCTGGGAGAGTTTGCAGCAGGTACGACTCTGTCTGCCTGGGGGGATTTTACAGCAGGTCCCTCTCTGTCTGGGGGAGACTTTGGAGCAGGTCCCTCTCTGTCTGGGGGAGAGTTTGGAGCAGGTCCCTCTCTGTCTGGGGTGAGCTTGCAGCAGGTCCCTCTCTGTCTGGGGAAAGTCTGGAGCAGGTCCCTCTCTGTCTGGGGGAGAGTCTGGAGCAGGTCCCTCTCTGTCTAGGGGAGAGTTTGCAGCAGGTCCCTCTCTGTCTGGGGGAAAAGTCTGGAGCAGGTCCCTCCCTCTGTCTGGGGGAAGAGTCTGGAGAATGTCCCTCTCTGTCGGGGGAAGAGTCTGGAGCAGGTCCCTCTCTGTCTGGGGGAAAGTTTGCAACAGGTCTCTCTCTGTCTGGGGAGAGTTTGCAGCAGGTTTCTCTCTGTCTGGGGGAGAGTTTGCAGGAGGTCCCTCTCTGTCTGGGGGAGAGTTTGCAACCGTTCTCTCTCTGTCTGGGAGAGAGTTTGCAGCAGGCGTCTCTCTGTCTGGGGAGTGTTTGCAGCAGGTCCCTCTCTGTCTGGGGGAGAGTTTGCAGCAGGTCCATCTCTGTCTGGGGGAGAGTTTGCAGCAGGTCGATCTCTGTCTGTGTGGGGGAGTGTTTGCAGCAGGTCCCTCTCTGTACGGGGGAGAGTTTGCAGCAGGTCCCTCTCTGTCTGGGGGAGAGTTTGCAGCAGGTCCCTCTCTGTCTGGGGGAGAGTTTGCAGCAGGTCCCTCTCTGTCTGCGGAGAGTTAGCAGCAGGTCCCTCCCTGTCTGGGGGAGAGTATGCAGCAGGTCCCTCTCTGTCTGTCTATGGGAGAGTTTGCAGCAGGTCCCTCTCTGTCTGTCTGGGGGAGAGTTTGCAGCCGGTCTCTCTCTGTCTGTGGAGAGCTTGCAGCAGGTCCCTCTCTGTTTGTCTGGGGGCGAGTTTGCAGCTTGTCTATCTCTGTCTGGGGGAGAGTGTGCAGCAGGTTCATCCCTGCCTGGGGGAGAGTTTGCAGCAGGTCGCTACCTCTCTATCTAGGGGAGAGTTTGCAGCAGGTCCCTCTCTGTCTGTCTGGGGGAAGAGTTTGCAGCAGGTCCCTCCCTGTCTGTCTGGTGGAGAGTTTGCAGCAGGTCCATCTCTGTCTGGGGGAGAGTTTGCAGCAGGTCCCTCTCTGTCTGTCTGGGGGAAGTTTTGCAGCAGGTCCCTCTCTGTCTGGGGGAGAGTTTGCAACAGGTCTCTCTCTGTCTGGGAGAGAGTATGCAGCAGGTGTCTCTCTGTCTGGGGAGAGTTTGCAGCAGGTCTCTCTCTGTCTGGGGGAGAGTTTGCAGCATTTCCCTCTCTGTCTGGGGGAGAGTTTGCAGCAGGTCGATCTCTGTCTGTCTGGGGGAGAGTTTGCAGCAGGTCCCTCTCTGTCCGGAGGAGCGTTTGCAGCAGGTCCCTCTCTGTCTGGGGGAAAGTCTGGAGCAGGTCCCTCTCTGTCTGGGGGAGAGTCTGGAGCAGGTCCCTCTCTGTCTAGGGCATAGTTTGCAGCAGGTCCCTCTCTGTCTGGGAGAGAGTTTGCAGCAGGTCACTCTCTGTCTGGGGAGAGTTTGCGGCAGGTCCCTCTCTGTCTGGGGAGATTTTGCGGCAGGTCCCTCTCTGTCTGTCTGGGGAGAGTTTGCAGCAGGTCCCTCTCTTTCTGTCTGGGGAGAGTTTGCAGCAGGTCCCTCTCTGTCTGGGGGAGAGTTTGCAACAGGTCCCTCTCTGTCTGTCTGGGGAAGAGTTTGCAGCAGATCCCTCTCTGTCTTGGGAGAGTTTGCAGCAGGTCCCTCTCTGTCTGTCTGGGGAGAGTTTGCAGCAGGTCCCACTCTGTCTGGTCAGAGTTTGCAGCAGGTCCGTCACTGTCTGCCTGGGGGAGTTTACAGCAGGTCCCTCTCTGTCTGGGGGAGAATTTGAGCAGGTCCCTCCTCTTTGTCTGGGGGAGAGTCTGGAGAAGGTCCCTCTCTGTCTGGGGGAGACTTTGGAGCAGGTCCCTCTCCGTCTGGGGGAGAGATTGGAGCAGGTCCCTCTCTGTCTGGGGGAGTGCAGGTCCCTCTCTGTCTGGGGGAAGTCTGGAAAGTCTGGAGCAGGTCCCTCTCTGTCTGGGGGAGAGTCTGGAGCAGGTGCCTCTCTGTCTAGGGGAGAGTTTGCAGCAGATCCCTCTCTGTCTGGGGGAACAGTCTGGAGCAGGTCCCTCCCTCTGTCTGGGGGAAGAGTCTGGAGCATGTCCCTCTCTGTCGGGGGAAGAGTCTGGAGCAGGTCCCTCTCTGTCTGGGGGAAAGTTTGCAGCAGGTCTCTCTCTGTCTGGGGAGAGTTTGCAGCAGGTCCCTCTCTGTCTGGGGGAGAGTTTGTAGGAGGTCCCTCTCTGTCTGGGGGAGAGTTTGCAGCCGTTCTCTCTCTGTCTGGGAGAGAGTTTGCAGCAGGCGTCTCTCTGTCTGGGGTGTGTTTGCAGCAGGTCTCTCTCTGTCTGGGGGAGAGTTTGCAGCAGGTCCATCTCTGTCTGGGGAGAGTTTGCAGCAGGTCGATCTCTGTCTGTCTGGCGGAGAGTTTGCAGTAGGTCCCTCTCTGTACGGGGGAGAGTTTGCAGCAGGTCACTTTCTGTCTGGGGGAGAGTTTGCAGCAGTTCCCTCTTTGTCTGGGGGAGAGTTTGCAGCAGGTCCCTCTCTGTCTGGGGAGAGTTAGCAGCAGGTCCCTCCCTGTCTGGGGGAGAGTATGCAGCAGGTCCCTCTCTGTCTGTGTATGGGAGAGTTTGCAGCAGGTCCCTCTCTGTCTGTCTGGGGGAGAGTTTGCAGCCGGTATCTCTCTGTCTGTGGAGAGCTTGCAGCAGGTCCCTCTCTGTTTGTCTGGGGGCGAGTTTGCAGCTTGTCTCTCTCTGTCTGGGGGAGAGTGTGCAGCAGGTTCATCCCTGCCTGGGGGAGAGTTTGCAGCAGGTCGCTACCTCTCTATCTAGGGGAGAGTTTGCAGCAGGTCCCTCTCTGTCTGTCTGGGGGAAGAGTTTGCAGCAGGTCCCTCCCTGTCTGTCTGGTGAAGAGTTTGCAGCAGGTCCATCTCTGTCTGGGGGAGAGTTTGCAGCAGGTCCCTCTCTGTCTGTCTGGGGTAAGATTTTGCAGCAGGCACCTCTCTGTCTGGGGGAGAGTTTGCAGCAGGTCCCTCTCTGTCTGGGGGAGAGTTAGCAGCAGGTCCCTCTCTGTCTGGGGAGAGTTAGCAGCAGGTCCCTCCCTGTCTGGGGGAGAGTTTGCAGCAGGTCCCTGTCTCTCTGTCTGGGGGAGAGTTTGCAGCAGGTCCCTCTCCGTCTGTCTGGTGGAGAGTTTGCAGCAGGTCCATCTCTGTCTGGGGGAGAGTTTGCAGCAGGTCTCTCTCTGTCTGTCTGGGGGAAGAGTTTGCAGCAGGTCCCTCTCTGTCTGGGGAGAGTTTGCAGCAGGTCTCTCTCTGTCTGGGGGAGAGTTTGCAGCAGGTCCATCTTTGTCTGGGGGAGAGTTTGCAGCAGGTCGATCTCTGTCTCTCTGGGGGAGAGTTTGCAGCAGGTCCCTCTCTGTCCGGAGGAGAGTTTGCAGCAGGTCCCTCTCTGTCTGGGGGAGAGTTTGCAGCAGGTCCCTCTCTGTTTGGGGGAAAGTTTGCAGCAGATCCCTCTCTGTCTGGGGAGAGTTAGCAGCAGGTCCCTCCCTATCTGGGGGAGAGTATGCAGCAGGTCTCTGTCTGTCTGTCTGGGGAGAGTTTGCAGCAGGTCCCTCTCTGTCTGGGGAGAGTTTGCAGCATGTCCGTCCCTCCCTGTCTGGGGGAGAGTTTGCAGCAGGTCCCTCTCTGTCTGTCTGGGGGAAGAATTTGAAGCAGGTCCCTCCCTATCTGGGGGAGAGATTGCAGCAGGTCCCTCCCTCTCTGTCTGGGGAGAGTTTGCAGCACGTCCCTCTCTGTCTGTCTGGGGAGAGTTTGCAGCAGGTCCCTCTCTGTCTGTCTGGGGAGAGTTTGCAGCATGTCCCTCTCTGTCTGGGGGAGAGTTTGCAGCAGGTCCCTCTCTGTCTGTCTGGGGGAGAAGTTGCAGGAGGTCCCTCTCTGTCTGGGGAGAGTTTGCAGCAGGTACGTCTCTGTACGGGGGAGAGTTTGCAGCAGGTCCCTCTCTGTACGGGGGAGACTTTGGTGCAGCTCCCTCTACGTCTTGGGGAGAGTTTGGAGCAGGACCGTCTCTGTCAGGGGGAGAGCTTGCAGCAGGTCCCTCTCTGTCTTGGGGAAAGTCTGGAGCAGTTCCCACTCTGTCTGGGGGAGAGTCTGGAGCAGGTCCCTCTCTGTCTAGGGGAGAGTTTGCAGCAGGTCCCTCTCTGTCTGGGAGAGAGTTTGCAGCAGGTCACTCTCTGTCTGGGGAGAGTTTGCGGCAGGTCCCTCTCTTTCTGGGGAGATTTTGCGGCAGGTCCCTCTCTGTCTGTCTGGGGAGAGTTTGCAGCAGGTCCCTCTCTGTCTGTCTGGGGAGAGTTTGCAGCAAGTCCCTCTCTGTCTGTCTGGGGAGAGTTTGCAGCAGGTCCCACTCTGTCTGGGGAGAGTTTGCAGCAGGTCCGTCACTGTCTGCCTGGGGGGAGATTACAGCAGGTCCCTCTCTGTCTGGGGGAGAATTTGTAGCAGGTCCCTTCTCTTTGTCTGGGGGAGAGTCTGGAGAAGGTCCCTCTCTGTCTGGGGAAGACTTTGGAGCAGTTCCCTCTCTGTCTGGGGGAGAGTTTGGAGCAGGTCCCTCTCTGTCTGGGGGAGAGCTTGCAGCAGGTCCCTCTCTGTCTGGGGGAAAGTCTGGAGCAGGTCCCTCTCTGTCTGGGGGAGAGTCTGGAGCAGGTCCCTCTCTGTCTAGGGGAGAGTTTGCAGCAGGTCCCTCTCTGTCTGGGGGAAAAGTCTGGAGCAGGTCCCTCCCTCTGTCTGGGGGAAGAGTCTGGAGCATGTCCCTCTCTGTCGGGGGAAGAGTCTGGAGCAGTTCCCTCTCTGTCTGGGGGAAAGTTTGCAGCAGGTCTCTCTCTGACTGGGGAGAGTTTGCAGCAGGTTTCTCTCTGTCTGGGGGAGAGTTTGCAGGAGGTCCCTCTCTGTCTGGGGGAGAGTTTGCAGCCGTTCTCTCTCTGTCTGGGAGAGAGTTTGCAGCAGGCGTCTCTCTGTCTGGGGAGTGTTTGTAGCAGGTCTCTCTCTGTCTGGGGGAGAGTTTGCAGCAGGTCCATCTCTGTCTGGGGGAGAGTTTGCAGCAGGTCGATCTCTGTCTGTCTGGGGGAGAGTTTGCAGCAGGTCCCTCTCTGTACGGGGGAGAGTTTGCAGCAGGTCCCTCTCTGTCTGGGCGAGAGTTTGCAGCAGGTCCCTCTCTGTCTAGGGGAGAGTTTGCAGCAGGTCCCTCTCTGTCTGGGGAGAGTTAGCAGCAGGTCCCTCCCTGTCTGGGGGAAGTATGCAGCAGGTCCCTCTCTGTCTTTCTATGGGAGAGTTTGCAGCAGGTCCCTCTCTCTCTGTCTGGGGGTGAGTTTGCAGCCGGTCTCTCTCTGTCTGTGGAGAGCTTGCAGCAGGTCCCTCTCTGTTTGTCTGGGGGCGAGTTTGCAGCTTGTCTCTCTCTGTCTGGGGGAGAGTGTGCAGCAGGTTCATCCCTGCCTGGGGGAGAGTTTGCAGCAGGTCGCTACCTCTCTATCTAGGGGAGAGTTTGCAGCAGGTCCCTCTCTGTCTGTCTGGGGGAAGAGTTTGCAGCAGGTCCCTCCCTGTCTGTCTGGTGGAGAGTTTGCAGCAGGTCCATCTCTGTCTGGGGGAGAGTTTGCAGCAGGTCCCTCTCTGTCTGTCTGGGGGAAGAGTTTGCAGCAGGTCCCTATCTGTCTGGTGGAGAGTTTGCAACAGGTCTCTCTCTGTCTGGGAGAGAGTATGCAGCAGGTGTCTCTCTGTCTGGGGAGAGTTTGCAGCAGGTCTCTCTCTGTCTGGGGGAGAGTTTGCAGCAGGTCCCTCTCTGTCTGGGGGAGAGTTTGCAGCAGGTCGATCTCTGTCTGTCTGGGGGAGAGTTTGCAGCAGGTCCCTCTCTGTCCGGAGGAGAGTTTGCAGCAGGTCCCTCTCTGTCTGGGGGAAAGTCTGGAGCAGGTCCCTCTCTGTCTGGGGGAGAGTCTGGAGCAGGTCCCTCTCTGTCTAGGGCAGAGTTTGCAGCAGGAGCCTCTCTGTCTGGTAGAGAGTTTACAGCAGGTCACTCTCTGTCTGGGGAGAGTTTGCGGCAGGTCCCTCTCTGTCTGGGGAGATTTTGTGGCAGGTTCCCCTCTCTCTGTCTGGGGAAAGTTTGCAGCAGGTCCCTCTCTGTCTGTCTGGGGAGAGTTTGCAGCAGGTCCCTCTCTGTCTGGGGGAGAGTTTGCAGCAGGTCGATCTCTGTCTGTCTGGGGGAGAGTTTGCAGCAGGTCCCTCTCTGTCCAGAGGAGAGTTTGCAGCAGGTCCCTCTCTGTCTGGGGGAAAGTCTGGAGCAGGTCCCTCTCTGTCTGGAGGAGAGTCTGGAGCAGGTCCCTCTCTGTCTAGGGCAGAGTTTGCAGCAGGTCCCTCTCTGTCTGGGAGAGAGTTTGCAGCAGGTCACTCTCTGTCTGGGGAGAGTTTGCGGCAGGTCCCTCTCTGACTGGGGAAATTTTGCGGCAGGTTCCCCTCTGTTTGTCTGGGGAGAGTTTGCAGCAGCTCCCTCTCTGTCTGTCTGGGGAGAGTTTGCAGCAGGTCCCTCTCTGTCTGGGGGAGAGTTTGCAACAGGTCCCTCTCTGTCTCTCTGGGGGAGAGTTTGCAGCAGGTCCCTCTCTGTCTGGGGGAGAGTTTGCAGCAGGTCCCTCTCTGTCTGTCTGGGGAGAGTTTGCAGCAGTTCCCACTCTGTCTGGGGAGAGTTTGCAGCAGGTCCATCACTGTCTGCCTGGGGGGAATTTACAGCAGGTCCCTCTCTGTCTGGGGGAGAATTTGTAGCAGGTCCCTCCTCGTTGTCTGGGGGAGAGTCTGGAGAAGGTCCTCTCTGTCTGGGGGAGACTTTGGAGCAGGTCCCTCTCCGTCTGGGGGAGAGTTTGGAGCAGGTCCCTCTCTGTCTGGGGGAGTGCTTGCAGCAGGTCCCTCTCTGTCTGGGGGAAAGTCTGGAGCAGGTCCCTTTCTGTCTGGGGTAGAGTCTGGAGCAGGTCCCTCTCTGTCTAGGGGAGAGTTTGCAGCAGGTCCCTCTCTGTCTGGGGGAAAAGTCTGGAGCAGGCCCCTCCCTCTGTCTGGGGGAAGAGTCTGGAGCATGTCCCTCTCTTTCGGGGGAAGAGTCTGGAGCAGGTCCCTCTCTGTCTGGGGGAAAGTTTGCAGCAGGTCCCTCTCTGTCTGTCTGGGGAGAGTTTGCAGCAGGTCCCACTCTGTCTGGGGAGAGTTTGCAGCAGATCCATCACTGTCTGCCTGGGGGGAATTTACAGCAGGTCCCTCTCTGTCTGGGGGAGAATTTGTAGCAGGTCCCTCCTCGTTGTCTGGGTGAGAGTCTGGAGAAGGTCCTCTCTGTCTGGGGGAGACTTTGGAGCAGGTCCCTCTCCGTCTGGGGGAGAGTTTGGAGCAGGTCCCTCTCTGTCTGGGGGAGTGCTTGCAGCAGGTCCCTCTCTGTCTGGGGGAAAGTCTGGAGCAGGTCCCTCTCTGTCTGGGGTAGAGTCTGGAGCAGGTCCCTCTCTGTCTAGGGGAGAGTTTGCAGCAGGTCCCTCTCTGTCTGGGGGAAAAGTCTGGAGCAGGCCCCTCCCTCTGTCTGGGGGAAGAGTCTGGAGCATGTCCCTCTCTTTCGGGGGAAGAGTCTGGAGCAGGTCCCTCTCTGTCTGGGGGAAAGTTTGCAGCAGGTCTCTCTCTGTCTGGGGAGAGTTTGCAGCAGGTCCCTCTCTGTCTGGGGGAGAGTTTGCAGGAGGTCCCTCTCTGTCTGGGGGAGAGTTTGCAGCCATTCTCTCTCTGTCTGGGAGAGAGTTTGCAGCAGGCGTCTCTCTGTCTGTGGAGTGTTTGCTGCAGGTCTCTCTCTGTCTGGGGGAGAGTTTGCAGCAGGTCCATCTCTGTCTGGGGGAGAGTTTGCAGCAGGTCGATCTCTGTCTGTCTGGGGGAGAGTTTGCAGCAGGTCCCTCTCTGTACGGGGGAGAGTTTGCATCAGATCCCTTTCTGTCTGGGGGAGAGTTTGCAGCAGGTCCCTCTTTGTCTGGGGGAGAGTTTGCAGCAGGTCCCTCTCTGTCTGGGGGAGAGTTTGCAACAGGTCCCTCTCTGTCTCTCTGGGGGAGAGTTTGCAGCAGGTCCCTCTCTGTCTGGGGGAGAGTTTGCAGCAGGTCCCTCTCTGTCTGTCTGGGGAGAGTTTGCAGCAGGTCCCACTCTGTCTGGGGAGAGTTTGCAGCAGGTCCATCACTGTCTGCCTGGGGGGAATTTACAGCAGGTCCCTCTCTGTCTGGGGGTGAATTTGTAGCAGGTCCCTCCTCGTTGTCTGGGGGAGAGTCTGGAGAAGGTCCTCTCTGTCTGGGGGAGACTTTGGAGCAGGTCCCTCTCCGTCTGGGGGAGAGTTTGGAGCAGGTCCCTCTCTGTCTGGGGGAGTGCTTGCAGCAGGTCCCTCTCTGTCTGAGGGAAAGTCTGGAGCAGGTCCCTCTCTGTCTGGGGTAGAGTCTGGAGCAGGTCCCTCTCTGTCTAGGGGAGAGTTTGCAGCAGGTCCCTCTCTGTCTGGGGGAAAAGTCTGGAGCAGGCCCCTCCCTCTGTCTGGGGGAAGAGTCTGGAGCATGTCCCTCTCTTTCGGGGGAAGAGTCTGGAGCAGGTCCCTCTCTGTCTGGGGGAAAGTTTGCAGCAGGTCTCTCTCTGTCTGGGGAGAATTTGCAGCAGGTCCCTCTCTGTCTGGGGGAGAGTTTGCAGGAGGTCCCTCTCTGTCTGGGGGAGAGTTTGCAGCCATTCTCTCTCTGTCTGGGAGAGAGTTTGCAGCAGGCGTCTCTCTGTCTGTGGAGTGTTTGCTGCAGGTCTCTCTCTGTCTGGGGGAGAGTTTGCAGCAGGTCCATCTCTGTCTGGGGGAGAGTTTGCAGCAGGTCGATCTCTGTCTGTCTGGGGGAGAGTTTGCAGCAGGTCCCTCTCTGTACGGGGGAGAGTTTGCATCAGATCCCTTTCTGTCTGGGGGAGAGTTTGCAGCAGGTCCCTCTTTGTCTGGGGGAGAGTTTGCAGCAGGTCCCTCTCTGTCTGGGGGAGAGTTTGCAACAGGTCCCTCTCTGTCTCTCTGGGGGAGAGTTTGCAGCAGGTCCCTCTCTGTCTGGGGGAGAGTTTGCAGCAGGTCCCTCTCTGTCTGTCTGGGGAGAGTTTGCAGCAGGTCCCACTCTGTCTGGGGAGAGTTTGCAGCAGGTCCATCACTGTCTGCCTGGGGGGAATTTACAGCAGGTCCCTCTCTGTCTGGGGGTGAATTTGTAGCAGGTCCCTCCTCGTTGTATGGGGGAGAGTCTGGAGAAGGTCCTCTCTGTCTGGGGGAGACTTTGGAGCAGGTCCCTCTCCGTCTGGGGGAGAGTTTGGAGCAGGTCCCTCTCTGTCTGGGGGAGTGCTTGCAGCAGGTCCCTCTCTGTCTGGGGGAAAGTCTGGAGCAGGTCCCTCTCTGTCTGGGGTAGAGTCTGGAGCAGGTCCCTCTCTGTCTAGGGGAGAGTTTGCAGCAGGTCCCTCTCTGTCTGGGGGAAAAGTCTGGAGCAGGCCCCTCCCTCTGTCTGGGGGAAGAGTCTGGAGCATGTCCCTCTCTTTCGGGGGAAGAGTCTGGAGCAGGTCCCTCTCTGTCTGGGGGAAAGTTTGCAGCAGGTCTCTCTCTGTCTGGGGGAGAGTTTGCAGGAGGTCCCTCTCTGTCTGGGGGAGAGTTTGCAGCCATTCTCTCTCTGTCTGGGAGAGAGTTTGCAGCAGGCGTCTCTCTGTCTGTGGAGTGTTTGCTGCAGGTCTCTCTCTGTCTGGGGGAGAGTTTGCAGCAGGTCCATCTCTGTCTGGGGGAGAGTTTGCAGCAGGTCGATCTCTGTCTGTCTGGGGGAGAGTTTGCAGCAGGTCCCTCTCTGTACGGGGGAGAGTTTGCATCAGATCCCTTTCTGTCTGGGGGAGAGTTTGCAGCAGGTCCCTCTCTGTCTGGGGGAGAGTTTGCAGCAGGTCCCTCTCTGTCTTGGGAGAGTTAGCAGCAGGTCCCTCCCTGTCTGGGGGAGAGTATGCAGCAGGTCCCTCTCTGTCTGTCTATGGGAGAGTTTGCAGCAGGTCCCTCTCTCTCTGTCTGGGGGAGAGTTTGCAGCCGGTCTCTCTCTGTCTGTGGAGAGCTTGCAGCAGGTCCCTCTCTGTTTGTCTGGGGGCGAGTTTGCAGCTTGTCTCTCTCTGTCTGGGGGAGAGTGTGCAGCAGGTTCATCCCTTCCTGGGGGAGAGTTTGCAGCAGGTCGCTACCTTTCTATCTAGGGGAGAGTTTGCAGCAGGTCCCTCTCTGTCTGTCTGGGGGAAGAGTTTGCAGCAGGTCCCTCCCTGTCTGTCTGGTGGAGAGTTTGCAGCAGGTCCATCTCTGTCTGGGGGAGAGTTTGCAGCAGGTCCCTCTCTGTCTGTCTGGGGGAAGAGTTTGCAGCAGGTCCCTCTCTCTCTGTCAGGGGGAGAGTTTGCAGCAGGTCCCTCTCTGTTTGTCTTGGGAGAGTTGGCAGCAGGTCCTTCTCTGTCTGGGGGAGAGTTTGCAGCCGGTCCCTCCCTCTCTGTCTGGGGGAGAGTTTGCAGCAGGTCCCTCTCTGTCTGTCTATGGGAGAGTTTGCAGCAGGTCCCTCTCTGTCTGTCTGGGGGAGAGTTTGCAGCCGGTCTCTCTCTGTCTGTGGAGAGCTTGCAGCAGGTCCCTCTCTGTTTGCCTGGGGGCGAGTTTGCAGCTTGTCTCTCTCTGTCTGGGGGAGAGTTTGCAGCAGGTCCCTCTCTGTCTGGGAGAGAGTTTGCAGCAGGTCACTCTCTGTCTGGGGAGATTTTGCGGCAGGTTCCCCTCTGTTTGTCTGGGGCGAGTTTGCAGCAGGTCCCTTTCTGTCTGTCTGGGGAGAGTTTGCAGCAGGTCCCTCTCTGTCTGGGGAGAGTTTGCAACAGGTCCCTCTCTGTCTGTCTGGGGGAGAGTTTGCAGCAGGTCCCTCTCTGTCTGGGGGAGAGTTTGCAGCAGGTCCCTCTCTGTCTGTCTGGGGAGAGTTTGCAGCAGGTCCCACTCTGTCTGGGGAGAGTTTGCAGCAGGTCCGTCACTGTCTGCCTGGGGGGAGTTTACAGCAGGTCCCTCTCTGTCTGGGGGAAAGTCTGGAGCAGGTCCCTCTCTGTCTGGGGGAGAGTCTGGAGCAGGTCCCTCTCTGTCTAGGGCAGAGTTTGCAGCAGGTCCCTCTCTGTCTGGGAGAGAGTTTGCAGCAGGTCACTCTCTGTCTGGGGAGAGTTTGCGGCAGGTCCCTCTCTGTCTGGGGAGATTTTGCGGCAGGTTCCCCTCTGTTTGTCTGGGGCGAGTTTGCAGCAGGTCCCTCTCTGTCTGTCTGGGGAGAGTTTGCAGCAGGTCCCTCTCTGTCTGGGGAGAGTTTGCAACAGGTCCCTCTCTGTCTCTCTGGGGGAGAGTTTGCAGCAGGTCCCTCTCTGTCTGGGGGAGAGTTTGCAGCAGGTCCCTCTCTGTCTGTCTGGGGAGAGTTTGCAGCAGGTCCCACTCTGTCTGGGGAGAGTTTGCAGCAGGTCCGTCACTGTCTGCCTGGGGGGAGTTTACAGCAGGTCCCTATCTGTCTGGGGGAGAATTTGTAGCAGGTCCCTCCTCGTTGTCTGGGGGAGAGTCTGGAGAAGGTCCTCTCTGTCTGGGGGAGACTTTGAAGCAGGTCCCTCTCCGTCTGGGGGAGAGTTTGGAGCAGGTCCCTCTCTGTCTGGGGGAGAGCTTGCAGCAGTTCCCTCTCTGTCTGCCTTGGGGGGAGTTTACAGCAGGTCCCTCTCTGTCTGGGGGAGAATTTGTAGCAGGTCCCTCCTGCTTTTCTGGGGGAGAGTCTGGAGAAGGTCACTCTCTGTCTGGGGGAGACTTTGGAGCAGGTCCCTCTCCGTCTGGGTGAGAGTTTGGAGCAGGTCCCTCTCTGTCAGGGGGAGATCTTGCAGCAGGTCCCTCTCTGTCTGGGGGAAAGTCTGGAGCAGGTCCCTCTCTGTCTGGGGGAGAGTCTGGAGCATGCCCTCTCTGTCTAGGGGAGAGTTTGCAGCAGGTCCCTCTCTGCCTGGGGTAAAAGGCTGGAGCAGGTCCCTCTCTCTGTCTGGGGGAAGAGCCTGGAGCATGTCCCTCTCTGTCGGGGGAAGAGTCTGGAGCAGGTCCCTCTCTGTCTGGGGGACAGTTTGCCGCAGGTCTCTCTCTGTCTGGGGAGAGTTTGCAGCAGGTCCCTCTCTGTCTGGGGGAGAGTTTGCAGGAGGTCCCTCTCTGTCTGGGGGAGAGTTTGCAGCCGTTCTCTCTCTGTCTGGGAGAGACTTTGCAGCAGGTGACTCTCTGTCTGGGGAGAGTTGGCAGCAGGTCTCTCTCTGTCTGGGGGAGAGTTTGCAGCAGGTCCATCTCTGTCTGGGGGAGAGTTTGCAGCAGGTTGATCTCTGTCTGTCTGGGGAGAGTTTGCAGCAGGTCCCTCTCTGTCTGGGAGAGAGTTTGCAGCAGGTCCCTCTCTGTCTGTGGAGAGATTTTGCAGCAGGTCTCTCTCTGTCAGGGGGAGAGTTTGCAGCAGGTCCCTCTCTGTCTGGGAGAAATTTTGCAGCAGGTCTCTGTCTGTCTGGGGGAGAGTTTGCAGCAGGTCCCTCTCTGTCTGGGCAAGAGTTTGCAGCAGGTCCCTCTCTGACTGTCTGGTGAAAAGTTTGCAGCAGGTCCCTCTCTGTCTGTCTGGGGAGAGTTTGCAGCAGGTCCCTCTCTGTCTGGGGGAGAGATTGCAGCAGGTCCCTCTCTGTCTGGGGGATAGTTTGCAGCAGGTGCCTCTCTGTCTGGGGAGAGATTGCAGCAGGTCCCTCTCTGTCTGGGGGAGAGTTTGCAGCACGTCCCTCTCTGTCTGGGGGAGAGTTTGCAGCAGGTCGCCACTGTCTGTCTGGGGAAGAGTTTGCAGCAGGTCCCTCTCTGTCTGTCTGGGGGAGAGTTTGCAGCAGGTCCCTCTCTGTCTGGGGGAGAGTTTGCAGCATGTCCCTCTCTGTCTGGGGGAGAGTTTGCAGCAGGTCCCTCTCTGTCTGTCTGGGGGAGAGTTGGCAGCAGGTCCTTCTCTGTCTGGGGGAGAGTTTGCAGCAGGTCCCTCTCTGTCTGGGGGAGAGTTTGCAGCAGGTCCCTCTCTCTCTGTCAGGGGGAGAGTTTGCAGCAGGTCCCTCTCTCTCTGTCTGGGGGAGAGTTTGCAGCAGGTCCCTCTCTCTCTGTCTGGGGAGAGTTTGCAGCAGGTCCCTCTCTCTCTGTCTGGGGGAGAGTTTGCAGCAGGTCCCTCTCTCTCTGTCTGGGGAGAGTTTGCAGCAGGTCCCTCTCTCTCTGTCTGGGGAGAGTTTGCAGCAGGTCCCTCTCTCTCTGTCTGGGGAGAGTTTGCAGCAGGTCCCTCTCTGTCTGTCTGGGGAGAGATTGTAGCAGGTCACTCTCTGTCTGGGGGAGAGTTTTCAACAGGTCCTTCCCTCTCTGTTTGGGGGAGAGTTTGCAGCAGGTCCCTCTCTCTCTGTCTCGGGAGAGTTTGCAGCAGGCCCTTCCCTCTCTGTCTTGGGGAGAGTTTGCAGCTGGTCCCTCCCTCTCTGTCTGGGGCAGAGTTTGCAGCAGGTCCTTCTCTGTCTGTCTGGGGAGAGTTTGCAGCAGGTCCCTCTCTGTCTGTCTGGGGAGCGTTTGCAGCAGGTCCTTCTCTGTCTGGGGGAAATTTTGCTGCAGGTCCCTCTCTGTCTGGGGGAAATTTTGCAACAGGTCTCTCTCTGTCTGGGGGAATTTTGCAGCAGGTCCCTCTCTGTCTGGGGGAGAGTTTGCAGCAGGTCCCTCTCTGTCTGTCTGGGGAAAAGTTTGCAGTGGGTCCCTCTCTCTCTGGGGAGAGTTTGCAGCAGGTCCCTCTCTGTCTGTCTGGGTAGAGTTTGCAGCCGGTCCCTCCCTCTCTGTCTGGGGGAGAGTTTGCAGCAGGTCCCTCTCTGTCTGGTGGAGAGTTTGCAGCAGGTCCCTCCCACTCTGTCTGTCTGGGGGAGAGTTTACAGCAGGTCCTTCCCTCTCTCTGTCTGGGGGAGAGTTTGCAGCCGTTCACTCCCTCTCTGTCTGGGGGAGAGTTTGCAGCAGGTCCCTCTCTCTCTGTCTGGGGGAGAGTTTGCAGCAGGTCCCTCTCTGTCTGTCTGGGGGAGAGTTTGCAGCAGGTCCCTCTCTCTCTGTCTGGGGAGAGTTTGCAGCAGGTCCCTCTCTCTCTGTCTGGGGGAGAGTTGCAGCAGGTCCCTCTCTGTCTGTGTGGGGAGAGATTGCAGCAGGTCACTCTCTCTCTGTCTGGGGAGAGTTTGCAGCAGGTCCCTCCCTCTCTGTCTGTCAGGGGGAGTGTTTGCAGCAGGTCCCTCTCACTCTGTCTGGGGAAGAGTTTGCAGCAGATCCCTCTCTGTCTGTCTGGGGGAGTGTTTGCAGCAGGTCCCTCTTTGTCTGTCTGTCTGGGGGAGAGTTTGCAGCAGGTCCCTCTCTGTCTGTCTGTGGGAGAGTTTGCAGCAGGTCCCTCCCTCTCTGTCTGAGGAGAGTTTGCAGCAGGTCCCTCTCTGTCTGTCTGGGGGAGAATTTGCAGCAGGTCCCTCTCTCTCTGTCTGGGGAGAGTTTGCAACAGGTCCCTCTCTGTCTGTCTGGGGAGAGTTTGCAGCAGGTCCCTCTCTGTCTGTCTGGGGAGAGTTTGCAGCATGTCCCTCTCTGTCTGGGGGAAATTTTGCAGCCGGTCCCTCTCTGTCTGGGGGAAATTTTGCAGCAGGTCTCTCTCTGTCTGGGGGAATTTTGCAGCAGGTCCCTCTCTGTCTTGGGGAGAGTTTGCAGCAGGTCCCTTTCCGTCAGGGGAGAGTTTGCAGCAGGTCCCTCTCTCTCTGTCTGGGAGAGAGTTTGCAGCAGGTCCTTCCCTCTCTGTCTGGGGGACAGATTGCAGCAAGTCCCTCTCTGTCTGCCTGGGGAGAGATTGCAGCAGGTCACTCTCTGTCTGGGGGAGAGTTTTCAGCAGGTCCTTCCCTCTCTGTCTGTCTGGGGGAGAGTTTGCAGCAGGTCCCTCCCTCTCTGTCTGTCTGGGGGAGAGTTTGCAGCAGGTCCCTCCCTCTCTGTCTGTCTGGGGGAGAGTTTGCAGCAGGTCCCTCCCACCCTGTCTGGTGTAGAGTTTGCAGCAGGTCCCTCTCTGTCTTTCTGGGGGAGAGTGTGCGGCAGGTCACTCTCTGTCTGTCTGGGGAGAGTTTGCAGCAGGTCCCTCCCTCCCTGTCTGGTGTAGAGTTTGCAGGAGGTCCCTCTCTGTCTGTCTGGGGGAGAGTGTGCGGCAGGTCCCTCTCTGTCTGTCTGGGGAGAGTTTGCAGCAGGTCCCTCCCTCTCTTTGTCTCCGGGAGAGTTTGCAGCCGGTCCCTCTCTGTCTGTCTGGGGAGAGTTTGCAGCAGGTCCCTCTCTCTCTGTCTGGGGAGAGTTTGCAGCAGGTCCCTCTCTCTCTGTCTGGGGAGAGTTTGCAGCAGGTCCCTCTGTGTCTGTCTGGGGGAGAGTTTGCAGCAGGTCCCTCTCTCTCTGTCTGGGGAGAGTTTGCAGCAGATCTCTCTCTCTCTGTTTGGGGGAGAGTTTGCAGCAGGTCCCTCTCTGTCTGTCTGGGGAGAGATTGGAGCAGGTCACTCTCTGTCTGGGGGAGAGTTTTCAACAGGTCCTTCCCTCTCTGTCTGGGGGAGAGTTTGCAGCAGGTCCCTCTCTCTCTGTCTCGGGAGAGTTTGCAACAGGCCCTTCCCTCTCTGTCTTGGGGAGAGTTTGCAGCTGGTCCCTCCCTCTCTGTCTGGGGCAGAGTTTGCAGCTGGACCCTCTCTGTCTGTCTGGGGAGAGTTTGCAGCAGGTCCATCTCTGTCTGTCTGGGGAGCGTTTGCAGCAGGTCCTTCTCTGTCTGGGGGAAATTTTGCTGCAGGTCCCTCTCTGTCTGGGGGAAATTTTGCAGCAGGTCTCTCTCTGTCTGGGGAAATTTTGCAGCAGGTCCGTCTCTGTCTGGTGGAGAGTTTGCAGCAGGTCCCTCACACTCTGTCTGGGGGAGAGTTTACAGCAGGTCCTTCCCTCACTCTGTCTGGGGGAGAGTTCGCAGCCGGTCCCTCCCTCTCTGTCTGGGGGAGAGTTTGCAGCAGGTCCCTCTCTCTCTGTCAGGGGGAGAGTTTGCAGCAGGTCCCTCTCTGTCTGTCTGGGGGAGAGTTTGCAGCAGGTCCCTCTCTCTCTGTCTGGGGAGAGTTTGCAGCAGGTCACTCTCTCTCTGTCTGGGGGAGAGTTTGCAGCAGGTCCCTCTGTCTCTGTCTGTGGAGAGATTGCAGCAGGTCACTCTCTGTCTGGGGGAGAGTTTGCAGCAGGTCCCTCTCTCTCTCTCTGGGGAGAGTTTGCAGCAGGTCCCTACCTCTCTTTCTGTCAGGGGGAGAGTTTGCAGCAGGTCCCTCTCACTCTGTCTGGGGAAGAGTTTGCAGCAGATCCCTCTCTGTCTGTCTGGGGGAGCGTTTGCAGCAGGTCCCTCTCTGTCTGTCTGTCTGGGGGAGAGTTTGCAGCAGGTCCCTCTCTGTCTGTCTGGGGAGAGATTGCAGCAGGTCACTCTCTGTCTGGGGGAGAGTTTTCAGCAGGTCCTTCCCTCTCTGTCTGTCTGGGGGAGAGTTTGCAGCAGGTCCCTCCCTCTCTGTCTGTCTGGGGGAGAGTTTGCAGCAGGTCCCTCCCTCTCTGTCTGTCTGGGGGAGAGTTTGCAGCAGGTCCCTCCCACCCTGTCTGGTGTAGAGTTTGCAGCAGGTCCCTCTCTGTCTTTCTGGGGGAGAGTGTGCGGCAGGTCACTCTCTGTCTGTCTGGGGAGAGTTTGCAGCAGGTCCCTCTCTGTCTGTCTGTCTGGGGGAGAGTTTGCAGCAGGTCCCTCTCTGTCTGTCTGGGGAGAGATTGCAGCAGGTCACTCTCTGTCTGGGGGAGAGTTTTCAGCAGGTCCTTCCCTCTCTGTCTGTCTGGGGGAGAGTTTGCAGCAGGTCCCTCCCTCTCTATCTGTCTGGGGGAGAGTTTGCAGCAGGTCCCTCCCTCTCTGTCTGTCTGGGGGAGAGTTTGCAGCAGGTCCCTCCCACCCTGTCTGGTGTAGAGTTTGCAGCAGGTCCCTCTCTGTCTTTCTGGGGGAGAGTGTGCGGCAGGTCACTCTCTGTCTGTCTGGGGAGAGTTTGCAGCAGGTCCCTCCCTCCCTGTCTGGTGTAGAGTTTGCAGGAGGTCCCTCTCTGTCTGTCTGGGGGAGAGTGTGCGGCAGGTCCCTCTCTGTCTGTCTGGGGAGAGTTTGCAGCAGGTCCCTCCCTCTCTTTGTCTCCGGGAGAGTTTGCAGCAGGTCCCTCTCTGTCTGTCTGGGGAGAGTTTGCAGCAGGTCCCTCTCTCTCTGTCTGGGGAGAGTTTGCAGCAGGTCCCTCTCTCTCTGTCTGGGGAGAGTTTGCAGCAGGTCCCTCTGTGTCTGTCTGGGGGAGAGTTTGCAGCAGGTCCCTCTCTGTCTGTCTGTCTGGGGGAGAGTTTGCAGCAGGTCCCTCTCTGTCTGTCTGGGGGAGAGTTTGCAGCAGGTCCCTCCCTCTCTGTCTGAGGAGAGTTTGCAGCAGGTCCCTCTCTGTCTGTCTGGGGGAGAATTTGCAGCAGGTTCCTCTCTCTCTGTCTGGGGATGAGTTTGCAGCAGGTCCCTCTCTGTCTGGGGGAGAGTTAGCAGCAGGTCCCTCTCTGTCTGGGGGAGAGTTTGCAGCAGGTCCCTCTCTGTCTGGGGAGAGTTTGCAGCCGGTCCCTCTCTGTCTGGGGGAGAGTTTGCAGCAGGTCCCTCTCTTTCTGTGTCTGGGGGAGAGTTTGCAGCAGGTCCCTCTATGTCTGTCTGGGGGAGAGGTTGCAGCAGGTCCCTCTCTGTCTGGGGAGAGTTTGCAGCAGGTCCCTCTCTGTCAGGGGGAGAGTTTGCAGCAGGTCGCTCTCTGTCTGGGGAGAGTTTGCAGCAGGTCCCTCTCTCTCTGTCTGGGGGAGAGTTTGCAGCAGGTCTTTCTCTGTTTGTCTGGGGGAGAGTTTGCAGCAGGTCCCTCTCTCTCTGTCTTGGGGAGAGTTTGCAGCAGGTGCCTCTCTCTCTGTCTGGGGGAGAGTTTGCAGCAGGTCCCTCTCTGTTTGTGTCTGGGGGAGAGTTTGCAGCAGGTCCCTCTCTGTTTGTGTCTGGGGGAGAGTTTGCAGCAGGTCCCTCTCTGTCTGTCTGGGGGAGAGTTTACAGCAGGTCCCTCTCTGTCTGGGGAGAGTTTGCAGCAGGTCCCTCTCTGTCTGGGGGAGAGTTTGCAGCAGGTCCCTCTCTCTCTGTCTGGGGGAGAGTTGCAGCAGGTCCCTCTCTGTCTGTCTGGGGAGAGATTGCAGCAGGTCACTCTCTCTCTGTCTGGGGAGATTTTGCAGCAGGTCCCTCTCTGACTGGGGAGAGTTTGCAGCAGGTCCCTCTCTCTCTCTCTGGGGAGAGTTTGCAGCAGGTCCCTCCCTCTCTGTCTGTCAGGGGGAGAGTTTGCAGCAGGTCCCTCTCACTCTGTCTGGGGAAGAGTTTGCAGCAGATCCCTCTCTGTCTGTCTGGGGGAGCGTTTGCAGCAGGTCCCTCTCTGTCTGTCTGTCTGGGGGAGAGTTTGCAGCAGGTCCCTCTCTGTCTGTCTGGGGAGAGATTGCAGCAGGTCACTCTCTGTCTGGGGGAGAGTTTTCAGCAGGTCCTTCCCTCTCTGTCTGTCTGGGGGAGAGTTTGCAGCAGGTCCCTCCCTCTCTGTCTGTCTGGGGGAGAGTTTGCAGCAGGTCCCTCCCTCTCTGTCTGTCTGGGGGAGAGTTTGCAGCAGGTCCCTCCCACCCTGTCTGGTGTAGAGTTTGCAGCAGGTCCCTCTCTGTCTTTCTGGGGGAGAGTGTGCGGCAGGTCACTCTCTGTCTGTCTGGGGAGAGTTTGCAGCAGGTCCCTCTCTGTCTGTCTGTCTGGGGGAGAGTTTGCAGCAGGGCCCTCTCTGTCTGTCTGGGGAGAGATTGCAGCAGGTCACTCTCTGTCTGGGGGAGAGTTTTCAGCAGGTCCTTCCCTCTCTGTCTGTCTGGGGGAGAGTTTGCAGCAGGTCCCTCCCTCTCTGTCTGTCTGGGGGAGAGTTTGCAGCAGGTCCCTCCCTCTCTGTCTGTCTGGGGGAGAGTTTGCAGCAGGTCCCTCCCACCCTGTCTGGTGTAGAGTTTGCAGCAGGTCCCTCTCTGTCTTTCTGGGGGAGAGTGTGCGGCAGGTCACTCTCTGTCTGTCTGGGGAGAGTTTGCAGCAGGTCCCTCCCTCCCTGTCTGGTGTAGAGTTTGCAGGAGGTCCCTCTCTGTCTGTCTGGGGGAGAGTGTGCGGCAGGTCCCTCTCTGTCTGTCTGGGGAGAGTTTGCAGCAGGTCCCTCCCTCTCTTTGTCTCCGGGAGAGTTTGCAGCAGGTCCCTCTCTGTCTGTCTGGGGAGAGTTTGCAGCAGGTCCCTCTCTCTCTGTCTGGGGAGAGTTTGCAGCAGGTCCCTCTCTCTCTGTCTGGGGAGAGTTTGCAGCAGGTCCCTCTGTGTCTGTCTGGGGGAGAGTTTGCAGCAGGTCCCTCTCTGTCTGTCTGTCTGGGGGAGAGTTTGCAGCAGGTCCCTCTCTGTCTGTCTGGGGGAGAGTTTGCAGCAGGTCCCTCTCTGTCTTTCTGGGGGAGAGTGTGCGCCAGGTCACTCTCTGTCTGTCTGGGGAGAGTTTGCAGCAGGTCCCTCCCTCCCTGTCTGGTGTAGAGTTTGCAGGAGGTCCCTCTCTGTCTGTCTGGGGGAGAGTGTGCGGCAGGTCCCTCTCTGTCTGTCTGGGGAGAGTTTGCAGCAGGTCCCTCCCTCTCTTTGTCTCCGGGAGAGTTTGCAGCAGGTCCCTCTCTGTCTGTCTGGGGAGAGTTTGCAGCAGGTCCCTCTCTCTCTGTCTGGGGAGAGTTTGCAGCAGGTCCCTCTCACTCTGTCTGGGGAGAGTTTGCAGCAGGTCCCTCTGTGTCTGTCTGGCGGAGAGTTTGCAGCAGGTCCCTCTCTGTCTGTCTGTCTGGGGGAGAGTTTGCAGCAGGTCCCTCTCTGTCTGTCTGGGGGAGAGTTTGCAGCAGGTCCCTCCCTCTCTGTCTGAGGAGAGTTTGCAGCAGGTCCCTCTCTGTCTGTCTGGGGGAGAATTTGCAGCAGGTTCCTCTCTCTCTGTCTGGGGATGAGTTTGCAGCAGGTCCCTCTCTGTCTGGGGGAGAGTTAGCAGCAGGTCCCTCTCTGTCTGGGGGAGAGTTTGCAGCAGGTCCCTCTCTGTCTGGGGAGAGTTTGCAGCCGGTCCCTCTCTGTCTGGGGGAGAGTTTGCAGCAGGTCCCTCTCTTTCTGTGTCTGGGGGAGAGTTTGCAGCAGGTCCCTCTATGTCTGTCTGGGGGAGAGGTTGCAGCAGGTCCCTCTCTGTCTGGGGAGAGTTTGCAGCAGGTCCCTCTCTGTCAGGGGGAGAGTTTGCAGCAGGTCGCTCTCTGTCTGGGGAGAGTTTGCAGCAGGTCCCTCTCTCTCTGTCTGGGGGAGAGTTTGCAGCAGGTCCCTCTCTGTTTGTCTGGGGGAGAGTTTGCAGCAGGTCCCTCTCTCTCTGTCTTGGGGAGAGTTTGCAGCAGGTGCCTCTCTCTCTGTCTGGGGGAGAGTATGCAGCAGGTCACTCTCTGTCTGGGGGAGAGTTTGCAGCAGGTCCCTCTCTGTTTGTGTCTGGGGGAGAGTTTGCAGCAGGTCCCTCTCTGTTTGTGTCTGGGGGAGAGTTTGCAGCAGGTCCCTCTCTGTCTGTCTGGGGGAGAGTTTACAGCAGGTCCCTCTCTGTCTGGGGAGAGTTTGCAGCAGGTCCCTCTCTGTCTGGGGGAGAGTTTGCAGCAGGTCCCTCTCTGTCTAGGGAGAGTTTGCAGCAGGTCCCTCACTTCTGTGGGAGAGTTTGCAGCAGGTCCCTCTCTGTCTGGGGAGAGTTTGCAGCAGGTCCCTCTCTGTCTGGCGGAGGGTTTGCAGCAGGTCCCTCTCTCTCTGTCTGGGGGGAGAGTTTGCAGCAGGTCCCTCTCTGTCTGGGGGACAGTTTGCAGCAGGTCCCTCTCTGTTTGTGTCTGGGGGAGAGTTTGCAGCAGGTCCCTCTCTGTCTGTCTGGGGGAGAGTTTGCAGCAGGTCCATCTCTGTCTGGGGAGAGTTTGCAGCAGGTCCATCTCTGTCTGGGGGAGAGTTTGCAGCAGGTCCCTCTCTGTCTGGGCAGAGTTTGCAGCAGGTCCCTCTCTGTCTGTGGGAGAGTTTGCAGCAGGTCCCTCCCACTCTGTCTGTCTGGGGGAGAGTTTACAGCAGGTCCTTCCCTCTCTCTGTCTGGGGGAGAGTTTGCAGCCGTTCCCTCCATCTCTGTCTGGGGGAGAGTTTGCAGCAGGTCCCTCTCTCTCTGTCTGGGGGAGAGTTTGCAGCAGGTCCCTCTCTGTCTGTCTGGGGGAGAGTTTGCAGCAGGTCCCTCTCTCTCTGTCTGGGGAGAGTTTGCAGCAGGTCCCTCTCTCTCTGTCTGGGGGAGAGTTGCAGCAGGTCCCTCTCTGTCTGTGTGGGGAGAGATTGCAGCAGGTCACTCTCTCTCTGTCTGGGGAGATTTTGCAGCAGGTCCCTCTCTGACTGGGGAGAGTTTGCAGCAGGTCCCTCTCTGTCTGGGGAGAGTTTGCAGCAGGTCCCTCTCTGTCTGTCTGGGGGAGAGTTTGCAGCAGGTCCCTCTCTGTATGGGAAGAGTTTGCAGCAGGTCTCTCTCTGTCTGGGGGAGAGTTTGCAGCTGGTCCCTCTCTGTGTCTGGGGAGAGTTTGCAGCAGGTCCCTCTCTGTCTGTCTTGGGGAGAGTTTGCAGCAGGTCCCTCTCTGTCTGGGGAGAGTTCACAGCAGGTCCCTCTCTCTCTGTCTGGGGGAGAGTTTGCAGCAGGTCCCTCTCTGTTTGTCTGGGGGAGTGTTTGCAGCAGGTCCCTCTCTCTCTGTCTGGGGGAGAGTTTGCAGCAGGTCCCTCTCTCTCTGTCTGGGAGACAGTTTGCAGCAGGTCCCTCTCTGTTTGTCTGGGGGAGAGTTTGCAGCAGGTCCCTCTCTCTCTGTCTGGGGGAGAGTTTGCAGCAGGTCCCTCTCTCTCTGGGGGAGAGTTTGCAGCAGGTCCCTCTCTGTCTGTGTCTGGGGGAGAGTTTGCAGCAGGTCCCTCTCTGTCTGTCTGGGGGAGAGTTTCCAGCAGGTCCCTCTCTGTCTGGGGAGAGTGTGCAGCAGGTCGCCTCTGTCTGTCTCGGGAGAGTTTGCAGCAGGTCCCTCCCCGTCTGTCTGGGGGATATTTTGCAGCTGGTCCCTCTCTGACTGTCTGGGGGAGAGTTTGCAGCAGGTCCCTCTCTGTCTGGGGGAGAGTTTGCAGCAGGTCCCTCTCTGTCTGTCTGGGGGAGAGTTTGCAGCAGCTCCCTCTCTCTCTGTCAGGGGGAGAGTTTGCAGCAGGTCCCTCTCTGTCTGTCTGGTGGAGAGTTGGCAGCAGGTCCTTCTCTGTCTGGGGGAGAGTTTGCAGCAGGTCCCTCTCTGTCTGGGGGAGAGTTTGCAGGAGGTCCCTCTCTCTCTGTCAGGGGGAGAGTTTGCAGCAGGTCCCTCTCTGTCTGTCTGGGGGAGTGTTAGCAGCAGGTCCCTCTCTGTCTGGGGGAGAGTTTGCAGCAGGTCCCTCTCTGTCTGGGGGAGAGTTTGCAACAGGTCCCTCTCTGTCTGTCTATGGGAGCGTTTGCAGCAGGTCCCTCTCTGTCTGTCTGGGGGAGAGTTTGCAGCCGCTCTCTCTCTGTCTGTGGAGAGCTTGCAGCAGGTCCCTCTCTGTTTTTCTGGGGGCGAGTTTGCAGCTTGTCTCTCTCTGCCTGGGGGAGAGTTTGCATCAGGTCTCTCTCTGTCTGGGGGAGAGTTTGCAGCAGGTCCATCTCTGTCTGGGGGAGAGTTTGCAGCAGGTCCCTCTCTGTCCGGAGGAGAGTTTGCAGCAGGTCCCTCTCTGTCTGGAGGAGAGTTTGCAGCAGGTCCCTCTCTGTCTGGGGGAGAGCTTGCAGCAGGTCCCTCTCTGTCTGGGGACAGTTAGCAGCAGGTCACTCCCTATCTGGGGGAGAGTATGCAGCAGGTCTCTGTCTGTCTGTCTGGGGAGAGTTTGTAGCAGGTCCCTCTCTGTCTGGCGAGAGTTTGCAGCAGGTCCCTCCCTCTCTGTCTGGGGGAGAGTTTGCAGCAGGTCCCTCTCTGTCTGTCTGGGAAAAGAGTTTGAAGCAGGTCCCTCCTTATCTGGGGGAGAGATTGCAGCAGTTGCCTCCCTCTCTGTCTGGGGAGAGTTTGCAGCAGGTCCCTCTCTGTCTGTCTGGGGAGAGTTTGCAGCAGGTCCCTCTCTGTCTGGGGGAGAGATTGCAGCAGGTCCCTCTCTTTCTGTCTGGGGAGAGTTTGCAGCAGGTCCCTCTCTGTCTGGGGAGAGTTTGCAGCAGGTCCGTCTCTGTCTGCCTGGGGGGAGTTTACAGCAACTCCCTCTCTGTCTGGGGGAGAATTTGTAACAGGTCCCTCCCTCTTTGTCTGGGGGAGAGTTTGCAGCAGGTCCCTCTCTGTCTGTCTGGGGAGAGTTTGCAGCAGGTCCCTCTCTGTCTGTCTGGGGAGCGTTTGCAGCAGGTCCTTCTCTGTCTGGGGGAAATTTTGCTGCAGGTCCCTCTCTGTCTGGGGGAAATTTTGCAGCAGGTCTCTCTCTGTCTGGGGGAATTTTGCAGCAGGTCCCTCTCTGTCTGGGGGAGAGTTTGCAGCAGGTCCCTCTCTGTCTGTCTGGGGAAAAGTTTGCAGTAGGTCCCTCTCTCTCTGGGGAGAGTTTGCAGCAGGTCCCTCTCTGTCTGTCAGGGTAGAGTTTGCAGCCGGTCCCTCCCTCTCTATCTGGGGGAGAGTTTGCAGCAGGTCTCTCTCTGTCTGGTGGAGAGTTTGCAGCAGGTCCCTCCCACTCTGTCTGTCTGGGGGAGAGTTTACAGCAGGTCCTTCCCTCTCTCTGTCTGGGGGAGAGTTTGCAGCCGGTCCCACCCTCTCTGTCTGGGGGAGAGTTTGCAGCAGGTCCCTCTTTCTCTGTCTGGGGGAGAGTTTGCAGCAGGTCCCTCTCTGTCTGTCTGGGGGCGAGTTTGCAGCAGGTCCCTCTCTCTCTGTCTGGGGAGAGTTTGCAGCAGGTCCCTCTCTCCCTGTCTGGGGGAGAGTTTGCAGCAGGTCCCTCTCTGTCTGTCTGGGGATAGATTGCAGCAGGTCACTCTCTGTCTGGGGGAGAGTTTTCAGCAGGTCCCTCTCTCTCTGTCTGGGGAGAGTTTGCAGCAGGTCCCTCCCTCTCTGTCTGTCAGGGGGAGAGTTTGCAGCAGTTCCCTCTCACTCTGTCTGGGGAAGAGTTTGCAGCAGATCCCTCTCTGTCTGTCTGGGGGACCGTTTGCAGCAGGTCCCTCTCTGTCTGTCTGTCTGGGGGAGAGTTTGCAGCAGGTCCCTCTCTGTCTGCCTGGGGGTGAGTTTGCAGCAGGTCCCTCTCTGTCTGGGGAGAGTTTGCAGCCGGTCCCTCTCTGTCTGGGGTAGAGTTTGCAGCAGGTCCCTCTCTGTCTGTGTCTGGGGGAGAGTTTGCAGCAGGTCCCTCTATGACTGTCTGGGGGAGAGTTTGCAGCAGGTCCCTCTCTGTCTGGGGAGAGTTTGCAGCAGGTCCCTCTCTGTCTGGGGGAGAGTTTGCAGCAGGTCCCTCTCTGTCTGGGGTGAGTTTGCAGCAGGTCCCTCTCTCTCTGTCTGGGGGAGAGTTTGCAGCAGGTCCCTCTCTCTCTGTCTGGGGGAGAGTTTGCAGCAGGTCCCTCTCTCTCTGTCTGGGGGAGAGTTTGCAGCAGGTGCCTCTCTCTCTGTCTGGGGGAGAGTATGCAGCAGGTCCCTCTCTGTCTGGGGGAGAGTTTGCAGCAGGTCGCTCTCTGTTTGTGTCTGGGGGAGAGTTTGCAGCAGGCCCCTCTCTGTCTGCCTGGGGATAGATTGCAGCAGGTCACTCTCTGTCTGGGGGAGAGTTTTCAGCAGGTCCTTCCCTCTCTGTCTGGGGGACAGATTGCAGCAAGTCCCTCTCTTTCTGCCTGGGGAGAGATTGCAGCAGGTCACTCTCTGTCTGGGGGAGAGTTTTCAGCAGGTCCTTCCCTCTCTGTCTGTCTGGGGGAGAGTTTGCAGCAGGTCCCTCCCTCTATGTCTGTCTGGGGGAGAGTTTGCAGCAGGTCCCTCCCTCTCTGTCTGTCTGGGGGAGAGTTTGCAGCAGGTCCCTCCCACCCTGTCTGGTGTAGAGTTTGCAGCAGGTCCCTCTCTGTCTTTCTGGGGGAGAGTGTGCGGCAGGTCACTCTCTGTCTGTCTGGGGAGAGTTTGCAGCAGGTCCCTCCCTCCCTGTCTGGTGTAGAGTTTGCAGGAGGTCCCTCTCTGTCTGTCTGGGGGAGAGTGTGCGGCAGGTCCCTCTCTGTCTGTCTGGGGAGAGTTTGCAGCAGGTCCCTCCCTCTCTTTGTCTCCGGGAGAGTTTGCAGCCGGTCCCTCTCTGTCTGTCTGGGGAGAGTTTGCAGCAGGTCCCTCTCTGTCTGGGGAGAGTTTGCAGCATGTCCCTTTCTCTCTGTCTGGGGAGAGTTTGCAGCAGGTCCCTCTGTGTCTGTCTGGGGGAGAGTTTGCAGCAGGTCCCTCTCTCTCTGTCTGGGGAGAGTTTGCAGCAGGTCTCTCTCTCTCTGTTTGGGGGAGAGTTTGCAGCAGGTCCCTCTCTGTCTGTCTGGGGAGAGATCGGAGCAGGTCACTCTCTGTCTGGGGGAGAGTTTTCAACAGGTCCTTCCCTCTCTGTCTGGGGGAGAGTTTGCAGCAGGTCCCTCTCTCTCTGTCTCGGGAGAGTTTGCAGCAGGCCCTTCCCTCTCTGTCTTGGGGAGAGTTTGCAGCTGGTCCCTCCCTCTCTGTCTGGGGAGAGTTTGCAGCAGGACCCTCTCTGTCTGTCTGGGGAGAGTTTGCAGCAGGTCCCTCTCTGTCTGGGGGAGAGTTTGCAGCAGGTGCCTCTCTCTCTGTCTGGGGGAGAGTATGCAGCAGGTCCCTCTCTGTCTGTCTGGGGAGAGTTTGCAGCAGGTCCCTCTCTGTCAGTCTGGGGAGCGTTTGCAGCAGGTCCCTCTCTGTCTGGGGGAAATTTTGCTGCAGGTCCCTCTCTGTCTGGGGGAGAGTTTGCAGCAGGTCCCTCTCTGTCTGGGGAGAGTTTGCAGCAGGTCCCTCTCTGTCTGGGGGAGAGTTTGCAGCAGGTCCCTCTCTGTCTGGGGAGAGTTTGCAGCAGGTCCCTCTCTGTCTGTGGGAGAGTTTGCAGCAGGTCCCTCTCTGTCTGGCGAGTGTTTGCAGCAGGTCCCTCTCTGTCTGGGGGAGGGTTTGCAGCAGGTCCCTCTCTGTCTGTCTGGGGGAGAGTTTGCAGCAGGTCCCTCTCTGTCTGGGGGACAGTTTGCAGCAGGTCCCTCTCTGTTTGTGTCTGGGGGAGAGTTTGCAGCAGGTCCCTCTCTGTCTGTCTGGGGGAGAGTTTGCAGCAGGTCCATCTCTGTATGGGGAGAGTTTGCAGCAGGTCCATCTCTGTCTGGGGGAGAGTTTGCAGCAGGTCCCTCTCTGTCTGGGCAGAGTTTGCAGCAGGTCCCTCTCTGTCTGTGGGAGAGTTTGCAGCAGTTCCCTCTCTGTCTGGGGAGAGTTTGCAGCATGTCCCTCTCTCTCTATCTCGGGAGAGTTTGCAGCAGGCCCTTCCCTCTCTGTCTTGGGGAGAGTTTGTAGCTGGTCCCTCCCTCTCTGTCTGGGGCAGAGTTTGCAGCAGGTCCCTCTCTGTCTGTCTGGGGAGAGTTTGCAGCAGGTCCCTCTCTGTCTGTCTGGGGAGAGTTTGCAGCAGGTCCCTCTCTGTCTGGGGGAAATTTTGCAGCAGGTCCCTCTCTGTCTGGGGGAAATTTTGCAGCAGGTCTCTCTCTGTCTGGGGGAATTTTGCAGCAGGTCCCTCTCTGTCTGGGGGACAGTTTGGAGCAGGTGACTCTCTGTCTGTCTGGGGAAAAGTTTTCAGTAGGTCCCCCTCTCTCTGGGGAGAGTTTGCAGGAGGTCCCTCTCTGTCTGTCTGGGTAGAGTTTGCAGCCGGTCCGTCCCTCTCTGTCAGGGGGAGAGTTTGCAGCAGGTCCTTCTCTGTCTGGGGGAGAGTTTGCAGCAGGTCCCTCCATCTCTGTCTGTCTGGGGAGAGTTTGCAGCAGGTCCCTCTCTGTCTGTCCGGGGAGAGTTTGCAGCAGGTCCCTCTCTCTCTGTCTGGGGGAGAGTTTGCAGCAGGTCCCTCTCTCTCTGTCTGGGGAGAGTTTGCAGCAGGTCCCTCTCTCTCTGTCTGGGGGAGAGTTTGCAGCAGGTCCCTCTCTCTCTGTCTGGGGAGAGTTTGCAGCAGGTCCCTCTCTCTCTGTCTGGGGAGAGTTTGCAGCAGGTCCCTCTCTCTCTGTCTGGGGAGAGTTTGCAGCAGGTCCCTCTCTGTCTGTCTGGGGAGAGATTGCAGCAGGTCACTCTCTGTCTGGGGGAGAGTTTTCAACAGGTCCTTCCCTCTCTGTTTGGGGGAGAGTTTGCAGCAGGTCCCTCTCTCTCTGTCTCGGGAGAGTTTGCAGCAGGCCCTTCTCTGTCTGGGGGAAATTTTGCTGCAGGTCCCTCTCTGTCTGGGGGAAATTTTGCAACAGGTCTCTCTCTGTCTGGGGGAATTTTGCAGCAGGTCCCTCTCTGTCTGGGGGAGAGTTTGCAGCAGGTCCCTCTCTGTCTGTCTGGGGAAAAGTTTGCAGTGGGTCCCTCTCTCTCTGGGGAGAGTTTGCAGCAGGTCCCTCTCTGTCTGTCTGGGTAGAGTTTGCAGCCGGTCCCTCCCTCTCTGTCTGGGGGAGAGTTTGCAGCAGGTCCCTCTCTGTCTGGTGGAGAGTTTGCTGCAGGTCCCTCCCACTCTGTCTGTCTGGGGGAGAGTTTACAGCAGGTCCTTCCCTCTCTCTGTCTGGGGGAGAGTTTGCAGCCGTTCCCTCCCTCTCTGTCTGGGGGAGAGTTTGCAGCAGGTCCCTCTCTCTCTGACTGGGGGAGAGTTTGCAGCAGGTCCCTCTCTGTCTGTCTGGGGGAGAGTTTGCAGCAGGTCCCTCTCTCTCTGTCTGGGGAGAGTTTGCAGCAGGTCCCTCTCTCTCTGTCTGGGGGAGAGTTGCAGCAGGTCCCTCTCTGTCTGTGTGGGGAGAGATTGCAGCAGGTCACTCTCTCTCTGTCTGGGGAGAGTTTGCAGCAGGTCCCTCCCTCTCTGTCTGTCAGGGGGAGTGTTTGCAGCAGGTCCCTCTCACTCTGTCTGGGGAAGAGTTTGCAGCAGATCCCTCTCTGTCTGTCTGGGGGAGTGTTTGCAGCAGGTCCCTCTCTGTCTGTCTGTCTGGGGGAGAGTTTGCAGCAGGTCCCTCTCTGTCTGTCTGGGGGAGAGTTTGCAGCAGGTCCCTCCCTCTCTGTCTGAGGAGAGTTTGCAGCAGGTCCCTCTCTGTCTGTCTGGGGGAGAATTTGCAGCAGGTTCCTCTCTCTCTGTCTGGGGATGAGTTTGCAGCAGGTCCCTCTCTGTCTGGGGGAGAGTTAGCAGCAGGTCCCTCTCTGTCTGGGGGAGAGTTTGCAGCAGGTCCCTCTCTGTCTGGGGAGAGTTTGCAGCCGGTCCCTTTCTGTCTGGGAGAGAGTTTGCAGCAGGTCCCTCTCTTTCTGTGTCTGGTGGAGAGTTTGCAGCAGGTCCCTCTATGTCTGTCTGGGGGAGAGGTTGCAGCAGGTCCCTCTCTGTCTGGGGAGAGTTTGCAGCAGGTCCCTCTCTGTCAGGGGGACAGTTTGCAGCAGGTCGCTCTCTGTATGGGGAGAGTTTGCAGCAGGTTCCTCTCTCTCTGTCTGGGGGAGAGTTTGCAGCAGGTCCCTCTCTGTTTGTCTGGGGGAGAGTTTGCAGCAGGTCCCTCTCTCTCTGTCTGGGGGAGAGTTTGCAGCAGGTGCCTCTCTCTCTGTCTGGGGGAGAGTATGCAGCAGGTCACTCTCTGTCTGGGGGAGAGTTTGCAGCAGGTCCCTCTCTGTTTGTGTCTGGGGGAGATTTTGCTGCAGGTCCCTCTCTGTTTGTGTCTGGGGGAGAGTTTGCAGCAGGTCCCTCTCTGTCTGTCTGGGGGAGAGTTTACAGCAGGTCCCTCTCTGTCTGGGGAGAGTTTGCAGCAGGTCCATCTCTGTCTGGGGGAGAGTTTGCAGCAGGTCCCTCTCTGTCTGGGGAGAGGTTGCAGCAGGTCCCTCTCTTCTGTGGGAGAGTTTGCAGCAGGTCCCTCTCTGTCTGGGGAGAGTTTGCAGCAGGTCCCTCTCTGTCTGGCGGAGGGTTTGCAGCAGGTCCCTCTCTCTCTGTCTGGGGGAGAGTTTGCAGCAGGTCCCTCTCTGTCTGGGGGACAGTTTGCAGCAGGTCCCTCTCTGTTTGTGTCTGGGGGAGAGTTTGCAGCAGGTCCCTCTCTGTCTGTCTGGGGGAGAGTTTGCAGCAGGTCCATCTCTGTATGGGGAGAGTTTGCAGCAGGTCCATCTCTGTCTGGGGGAGAGTTTGCAGCAGGTCCCTCTCTGTCTGGGCAGAGTTTGCAGCAGGTCCCTCTCTGTCTGTGGGAGAGTTTGCAGCAGGTCCCTCCCACTCTGTCTGTCTGGGGGAGAGTTTACAGCAGGTCCTTCCCTCTCTCTGTCTGGGGGAGAGTTTGCAGCCGTTCCCTCCATCTCTGTCTGGGGGAGAGTTTGCAGCAGGTCCCTCTCTCTCTGTCTGGGGGAGAGTTTGCAGCAGGTCCCTCTCTGTCTGTCTGGGGGAGAGTTTGCAGCAGGTCCCTCTCTGTCTGTCTGGGGAGAGTTTGCAGCAGGTCCCTCTCTCTCTGTCTGGGGGAGAGTTGCAGCAGGTCCCACTCTGTCTGTCTGGGAAGAGATTGCAGCAGGTCACTCTCTCTCTGTCTGGGGAGATTTTGCAGCAGGTCCCTCTCTGTCTGGGGAGAGTTTGCAGCAGGTCCCTCTCTGTCTGGGGAGAGTTTGCAGCAGGTCCCTCTCTGTCTGTCTGGGGGAGAGTTTGCAGCAGGTCCCTCTCTGTATGGGAAGAGTTTGCAGCAGGTCTCTCTCTGTCTGGGGGAGAGTTTGCAGCTGGTCCCTCTCTGTGTCTGGGGAGAGTGTGCAGCAGGTCCCTCTCTGTCTGTCTGGGGGAGAGTTTGCAGCAGGTCCCTCTCTGTCTGGGGAGAGTTCACAGCAGGTGCCTCTCTCTCTGTCTGGGGGAGAGTTTGCAGCAGGTCCCTCTCTGTTTGTCTGGGGGAGTGTTTGCAGCAGGTCCCTCTCTCTCTGTCTGGGGGAAGAGTTTGCAGCAGGTCCCTCTCTCTCTGTCTGGGGGATACTTTGCAGCAGGTCCCTCTCTGTTTGTCTGGGGGAGAGTTTGCAGCAGGTCCCTCTCTCTCTGTCTGGGGGAGAGTTTGCAGCAGGTCCCTCTCTCTCTGGGGGAGAGATTGCAGCAGGTCCCTCTCTGTCTGTGTCTGGGGGAGAGTTTGCAGCAGGTCCCTCTCTGTCTGTCTGGGGGAGAGTTTCCAGCAGGTCCCTCTCTGTCTGTCTGGGGGAGAGTTTGCAGCAGGTCCGTCTCTCTCTGCCTGGGGGGAGTTTACAGCAGGTCCCTCTCTGTCTGGGGGAGAATTTGTAACAGGTCCCTCCCTCTTTGTCTGGGGGAGAGTCTGGAGCAGGTCCCTCTCTGTCTGGGGGAGACTTTGGAGCAGGTCCCTCTCCGTCTAGGGGAGAGTTTGGAGCAGGTCCCTCTCTGTCAGGGGGAGAGCTTGCAGCAGGTCCCTCTCTGTTTGGGGGAAAGTCTGGAGCAGGTCCCTCTCTGTCTAGGGGAGAGTTTGCAGCAGGTCCCTCTCTGTCTGGGGGAAAAGTCTGGAGCAGGTCCCTCTCTGTCTGGGGGAGAGTCTGGAGCAGGTCCCTCTCTGTCTAGGGGAGAGTTTGCAGCAGGACCCTCTCTGTCTGGGGAGAGTTTGCAGCAGGTCCCTCCCTCTCTGTCAGGGGGAGAGTTTGCAGCAGGTCCCTCTCTGTCTGTCTGGGGAGAGTTTGCAGAAGGTCCCTCCCGCTCTGTCTGGGGGAGAGTTTGCAGCAGGTCCCACTCTGTCTGGGGAGAGTGTGCAGCAGGTCGCCTCTGTCTGTCTGGGGAGAGTTTGCAGCAGGTCCCTCCCCGTCTGTCTGGGGGATATTTTGCAGCTGGTCCCTCTCTGACTGTCTGGGGGAGAGTTTGCAGCAGGTCCCTCTCTGTCTGGGGGAGAGTTTGCAGCAGGTCCCTCTCTGTCTGTCTGGGGGAGAGTTTGCAGCAGCTCCCTCTCTCTCTGTCAGGGGGAGAGTTTGCAGCAGGTCCCTCTCTGTCTGTCTGGGGGAGAGTTGGCAGCAAGTCCTTCTCTGTCTGGGGGAGAGTTTGCAGCAGGTCCCTCTCTGTCTGGGGGAGAGTTTGCAGGAGGTCCCTCTCTCTCTGTCAGGGGGAGAGTTTGCAGCAGGTCCCTCTCTGTCTGTCTGGGGGAGTGTTAGCAGCAGGTCCCTCTCTGTCTGGGGGAGAGTTTGCAGCAGGTCCCTCTCTGTCTGGGGGAGAGTTTGCAACAGGTCCCTCTCTGTCTGTCTATGGGAGCGTTTGCAGCACGTCCCTCTCTGTCTGTCTGGGGGAGAGTTTGCAGCCGGTCTCTCTCTGTCTGTGGAGAGCTTGCAGCAGGTCCCTCTCTGTTTTTCTGGGGGCGAGTTTGCAGCTTGTCTCTCTCTGCCTGGGGGAGAGTTTGCATCAGGTCTCTCTCTGTCTGGGGGAGAGTTTGCAGCAGGTCCATCTCTGTCTGGGGGAGAGTTTGCAGCAGGTCCCTCTCTGTCCGGAGGAGAGTTTGCAGCAGGTCCCTCTCTGTCTGGAGGAGAGTTTGCAGCAGGTCCCTCTCTGTCTGGGGGAGAGCTTACAGCAGGTCCCTCTCTGTCTTGGGACAGTTAGCAGCAGGTCACTCCCTATCTGGGGGAGAGTATGCAGCAGGTCTCTGTCTGTCTGTCTGGGGAGAGTTTGTAGCAGGTCCCTCTCTGTCTGGCGAGAGTTTGCAGCAGGTCCCTCCCTCTCTGTCTGGGGGAGAGTTTGCAGCAGGTCCCTCTCTGTCTGTCTGGGAAAAGAGTTTGAAGCAGGTCCCTCCTTATCTGGGGGAGAGATTGCATCAGTTCCCTCCCTCTCTGTCTGGGGAGAGTTTGCAGCAGGACCCTCTCTGTCTGTCTGGGGAGAGTTTGCAGCAGGTCCCTCTCTGTCTGGGGGAGAGATTGCAGCAGGTCCCTCTCTTTCTGTCTGGGGAGAGTTTGCAGCAGGTCCCTCTCTGTCTGGGGAGAGTTTGCAGCAGGTCCGTCTCTGTCTGCCTGGGGGGAGTTTACAGCAAGTCCCTCTCTGTCTGGGGGAGAATTTGTAAGAGGTCCCTCCCTCTATATCTGGGGGAGAGTTTGCAGCTGGTCCCTCCCTCTCTGTCTGGGGCAGAGTTTGCAGCAGGTCTCTCTCTGTCTGGTGGTGAGTTTGCAGCAGGTCCCTCTCTGTCTGTCTGGGGAGCGTTTGCAGCAGGTCCTTCTCTGTCTGGGGGAAATTTTGCTGCAGGTCCCTCTCTGTCTGGGGGAAATTTTGCAGCAGGTCTCTCTCTGTCTGGGGGAATTTTGCAGCAGGTCCCTCTCTGTCTGGGGGAGAGTTTGCAGCAGGTCCCTCTCTGTCTGTCTGGGGAAAAGTTTGCAGTAGGTCCCTCTCTATCTGGGGAGAGTTTGCAGCAGGTCCCTCTCTGTCTGTCAGGGTAGAGTTTGCAGCCGGTCCCTCCCTCTCTGTCTGGGGGAGAGTTTGCAGCAGGTCTCTCTCTGTCTGGTGGAGAGTTTGCAGCAGGTCCCTCCCATTCTGTCTGTCTGGGGGAGAGTTTACAGCAGGTCCTTCCCTCTCTCTGTCTGGGGGAGAGTTTGCAGCAGGTCCCTCTTTCTCTGTCTGGGGGAGAGTTTGCAGCAGGTCCCTCTCTGTCTGTCTGGGGGCGAGATTGCAGCAGGTCCCTCTCTCTCTGTCTGGGGAGAGTTTGCAGCAGGTCCCTCTCTCTCTGTCTGGGGGAGAGTTTGCAGCAGTTCCCTCTCTGTCTGTCTGGGGATAGATTGCAGCAGGTCACTCTCTGTCTGGGGGATAGTTTTCAGCAGGTCCCTCTCTCTCTGTCTGGGGAGAGTTTGCAGCAGGTCCCTCCCTCTCTGTCTGTCAGGGGGAGAGTTTGCAGCAGTTCCCTCTCACTCTGTCTGGGGAAGAGTTTGCAGCAGATCCCTCTCTGTCTGTCTGGGGGACCGTTTGCAGCAGGTCCCTCTCTGTCTGTCTGTCTGGGGGAGAGTTTGCAGCAGGTCCCTCTCTGTCTGTCTGGGGGTGAGTTTGCAGCAGGTCCCTCTCTGTCTGGGGAGAGTTTGCAGCCGGTCCCTCTCTGTCTGGGGTAGAGATTGCAGCAGGTCCCTCCCTGTCTGTGTCTGGGGGAGAGTTTGCAGCAGGTCCCTCTATGACTGTCTGGGGGAGAGTTTGCAGCAGGTCCCTCTCTGTCTGGGGAGAGTTTGCAGCAGGTCCCTCTCTGTCTGGGGGAGAGTATGCAGCAGGTCCCTCTCTGTCTGGGGAGAGTTTGCAGCAGGTCCCTCTCTCTCTGTCTGGGGGAGAGTTTGCAGCAGGTCCCTCTCTCTCTGTCTGGGGGAGAGTTTGCAGCAGGTCCCTCTATCTCTGTGTGGGGGAGTGTTTGCAGCAGGTGCCTCTCTCTCTGTCTGGGGGAGAGTATGCAGCAGGTCCCTCTCTGTCTGGGGGAGAGTTTGCAGCAGGTCGCTCTCTGTTTGTGTCTGGGGGAGAGTTTGCAGCAGGTCCCTCTCTGTTTGTGTCTGGGGGAGAGTTTGCAGCAGGTACCTCTCTGTCTGTCTGGGGGAGAGTTTGCAGCAGGTCCCTCTCTGTCTGGGGAGAGTTTGCAGCAGGTCCCTCTCTGTCTGGGGGAGAGTTTGCAGCAGGTCCCTCTCTGTCTGGGGAGTGTTTGCAGCAGGTCCCTCTCTGTCTGTGGGAGAGTTTGGAGCAGGTCCCTCTCTGTCTGGGGAGAGTTTGCAGCAGGTCCCTCTCTGTCTGGAGGCGGGTTTGCAGCAGGTCCCTCTCTCTCTGTCTGGGGGAGAGTTTGCAGCAGGTCCCTCTCTGTCTGGGGGACAGTTTGCTGCAGGTCCCTCTCTGTTTGTGTCTGTGGGAGAGTTTGCAGCAGGTCCCTCTCTGTCTGTCTGGGGGAGAGTTTGCAGCAGGTCCCTCTCTGTCTGGGGAGAGTTTGCAGCAGGTCCATCTCTGTCTGGGGGAGAGTTTGCAGCAGGTCCCTCTCTGTCTGGGGAGAGTTTGCAGCAGGTCCCTCTCTGTCTGGGGGAGAGTTTGCAGCAGGTCCCTCTCTCTCTGTCTGGGGGAGAGTTTGCAGCAGGTCCCTCTCTGTCTGTCTGTGGGAGAGTTTGCAGCATGTCCCTCTCTGTCTGGAGAGAGTTTGCAGCCGGTCCCTCTCTGTCTGTCTGGGGGAGAGTTTGCAGCAGGTCCCTCTCTGTTTGGGGAGAGTTTGCAGCAGGTCCCTCTCTGTCTGGGGAGAGTTTGCAGCAGGTCCCTCTCTGTCTGTCTGGGGGAGAGATTGCAGCAGGTCCCTCTCTGTCTGGGGAGAGTTTGCAGCAGGTCTCTCTCTGTCTGGGGGAGAGTTTGCAGCCGGACCCTCTCTGTGTCTGGGGAGAGTTTGCAGCAGGTCCCTCTCTGTCTGTCTGGGGGAGAGTTTGCAGCAGGTCCCTCTCTGTCTGGGGAGAGTTCACAGCAGGTCCCTCTCTCTCTGTCTGGGGGAGAGTTTGCAGCAGGTCCCTCTCTGATTGTCTGGGGGAGTGATTGTAGCAGGTCCCTCTCTCCCTGTCTGGGGGAGAGTTTGCAGCAGGTCCCTCTCTCTCTGTCTGGGGGAGAGTTTGCAGCAGGTCCCTCTCTGGTTGTCTGGGGGAGAGTTTGCAGCAGTTCCCTTCTCTCTGTCTGGGGGAGAGCTTGCAGCAGGTCCCTCTCTCTCTGGGGCAGAGATTGCAGCAGGTTCCTCTCTGTCTGTGTCTGGGGGAGAGTTTGCAGCAGGTCCCTCTCTGTCTGGGGGAGAGTTTGCAGCAGGTCCCTCTCTGTCTGGGGGAGAGTTTGCAGCAGGTCCCTCTCTGTCTGGGGGAGAGTTTGCAGCAGGTCCCTCTCTGTCTGGGGAGAGTTTGCAGCAGGTCCCTCTCTCTCTGTCTGGGAATTAGTTTGCAGCAGGTCCCTCTCTGTCTGGGGAGAGTTTGCAGCAGGTCCCTCTCTGTCTGGGGGTGAGTTTGCAGCAGGTCCCTCTCCCTCTGTCTGGGGGAGAGTTTGCAGCAGGTCCCTCCCTCTCTGTCTGGTGGACAGTTTGCAGCAGGTCCCTCTCTGTCTGTCTGTGGGAAGAGTTTGAAGCAGGTCCCTCCCTATCTGGGGGAGAGATTGCAGCAGGTCCCTCTCTCTCTGTCTGGGGAGAGTTTGCAGCAGGTCCCTCTCTGTCTGTCTGGGGAGAGTTTGCAGCAGGTCCCTCTCTGTCTGGGGGAGAGTTTGCAGCAGGTCCCTCTCTGTCTGTCAGGGGGAGTGTTTGCAGCAGGTTCCTCTCTGTCAGGGGGAGAGATTGCAGCAGGACCCTCTCTGTCTGGGGGAGAGTTTGCAGCAGGACCCTCTCTGTCTGGGGGAGAATTTGTAACAGTTCCCTCCCTCATTGTCTGGGGGAGAGTCTGGAGCAGGTCCCTCTCTGTCTGGGGGAGACTTTGGAGCAGGTCCCTCTCCATCTGGGGGAGAGTTTGGAGCAGGTCCCTCTCTGTCAGGGGGAGAGCTTGCAGCAGGTCCCTCTCTGTTTGGGGGAAAGTCTGGAGCAGGTCCCTCTCTGTCTAGGGGAGAGTTTGCAGCAGGTCCCTCTCTGTCTTGGGAAAAGTCTGGAGCAGGTCCCTCTCTGTCTGGGGGAGAGTCTGGAGCAGGTCCCTCTCTGTCTGGGGGAGAGTCTGGAGCAGGTCCCTCTCTGTCTAGGGGAGAGTTTGCAGCAGGTCCCTCTCTGTCTGGGGAGAGTTTGCAGCAGGTCCCACCCTCTCTGTCAGGGGGAGAGTTTGCAGCAGCTCCCTCTCTGTCTGTCTGGGGAGAGTTTGCAGAAGGTCCCTCCCACTCTGTCTGGGGGAGAGTTTGCAGCAGGTCCCACTCTGTCTGGGGAGAGTTTGCAGCAGGTCGCCTCTGTCTGTCTGGGGAGAGTTTGCAGCAGGTCCCTCCCCGTCTGTCTGGGGGAGATTTTGCAGCTGGTCCCTCTCTGTCTGGGGGAAGAGTTTGCAGCAGGTCCCTCTCTGTCTGTCTGGGGGAGAGTTTGCAGCAGGTCCCTCTCTGTCTGGGGGAGAGTTTGCAGCAGGTCCCTCTCTGTCTGGGGGAGAGTTTGCAGCAGCTCCCTCTCTGTCTGGGGGAGAGTTTGCAGCAGCTCCCTCTCTCTCTGTCAGGGGGAGAGTTTGCAGCAGGTCCCTCTCTGTCTGTCTGGGGGAGAGTTGGCAGCAGGTCCTTCTCTGTCTGGGGGAGAGTTTGCAGCAGGTCCCTCTCTGTCTTGGGGTGAGTTTGCAGGAGGTCCCTCTCTCTCTGTCAGGGGGAGAGTTTGCAGCAGGTCCCTCACTGTCTGTCTGGGGGAGAGTTGGCAGCAGTTCCCTCTCTGTCGGGGGGAGAGTTTGCAGCAGGTCCCTCTCTGTCTGGGGGAGAGTTTGCAACAGGTCCCTCTCTGTCTGTCTATGGGAGCGTTTGCAGCAGGTCCCTCTCTGTCTGTCTGGGGGAGAGTTTGTAGCCGGTCTCTCTCTGTCTGTGGAGAGCTTGCAGCGGGTCCCTCTCTGTTTGTCTGGGGGCGAGTTTGCAGCTTTTCTCTATCTGTCTGGGGGAGAGTTTGCAGCAGGTCCATCTCTGTCTGGGGGAGAGTTTGCAGCAGGTCCCTCTCTGTCCGGAGGAGAGTTTGCAGCAGGTCCCTCTCTGTCTGGCGAGAGTTTGCAGCAGGTCCCTCCCTCTCTGTCTGGGGGAGAGTTTGCAGCAGGTCCCTCTCTGTCTGTCTGGGGGAAGAGTTTGAAGCAGGTCCCTCCTTATCTGGGGGAGAGATTGCAGCAGGTCCCTCCCTCTCTGTCTGGGGAGAGTTTGCAGCAGGTCCCTCTCTGTCTGTCTGGGGAGAGTTTGCAGCAGGTCCCTCTCTGTCTGGGGGAGAGTTTGCAGCAGGTCCCTCTCTTTCTGTCTGGTGAGAGTTTGCAGCAGGTCCCTCTCTGTCTGGGGAGAGTTTGCAGCATGTCCGTCTCTGTCTGCCTGGGGGGAGTTTACAGCAGGTCCCTCTCTGTCTGGGGGAGAATTTGTAACAGGTCCCTCCCTCTTTGTCTGGGGTAGAGTCTGGAGCAGGTCCCTCTCTGTCTGGGGGAGACTTTGGAGCAGGTCCCTCTCCGTCTAGGGGAGAGTTTGGAGCATTTCCCTCTCTGTCAGGGGGACAGCTTGCAGCAGGTCGCTATCTGTCTGTGGGAAAGTCTGGAGCAGGTCCCTCTCTGTCTGGGGGAGAATCTGGAGCAGATCCCTCTCTGTCTAGGGGAGAGTTTGCAGCAGGTCCCTCTCTGTCTGGGGGAAAATTCTGGAGCAGGTCCCTCTGTCTGGGGGAGAGTCTGGAGCAGGTCCCTCTCTGTCTAGGGGAGAGTTTGCAGCAGGTCCCTCTCTGTCTGGGGAGAGTTTGCAGCAGGTCCCTCCCTCTCTGTCTGGGGAAGAGTTTGCAGCAGGTCCCTCTCTCTCTGTCTGGGGCTGAGTTTGCAGCAGGTCCCTCTCTGTCTGTCTGGGGGAGAGTTTGCAGCAGGTCCCTCTCTCTCTGTCTGTGGAGAGTTTGCACAGGTCCCTCTCTGTCTGTCTGGGGAGAGATTGCAGCAGGTCATTCTCTGTCTGGGGGAGAGTTTTCAGCAGGTCCTTCCCTCTCTGTCTGGGGGAGAGTTTGCATCAGGTCCCTCTCTCTCTGTCTGGGGAGAGTTTGCAGCAGGCCCTTCCCTCTCTGTCTTGTGGAGAGTTTGCAGCTGGTCCCTCCCTCTCTGTGTGTGGCAGAGTTTGCAGCAGGTCCCTCTCTGTCTGTCTGGGGAGAGTTTGCAGCAGGTCCCTCTCTGTCTGTCTGGGGAGAGTTTGCAGCAGGTCCCTCTCTGTCTGGGGGAAATTTTGCAGCAGGTCCCTCTCTGTCTGGGGGAAATTTTGCAGCAGGTCTCTCTCTGTCTGGGGGAATTTTGCAGCAGGTCCCTCTCTGTCTGGGGGAGAGTTTGCAGGAGGTCCCTCTCCGTCTGGGGAGAGGTTGCAGCAGGTCCCTCTCTCTCTATCTGGGGAGAGTCTGCAGCAGGTCCCTCCCTCTCTGTCTGTCTGGGGGAGAAATTGCAGTAGGTCCATCCCTCTCTGTCTGTTTGGGGGAGAGTTTGCTGCAGGTCCCTCTCTGTCTGTCTGGGGAGAGTTTGCAGCAGATCCCTCCCTCTCTGTCCGGGGTAGAGTTCGCAGCAGGTCCCTCTCTGTCTGTCTGGGGGAGAGTTTGCAGCAGGTCCCTCCCTCTCTCTGTCTGGGGGAGAGTTTGCAGCCGGTCCATCCCTCTCTGTCTGGGGGAGAGTTTGCAGCAAGTCCCTCTCTGTCTGTCTGGGTAGAGTTTGCAGCCGAACCCTCCCTCTCTGTCTGGGGGAGAGTTTGCAGCAGGTCCTTCTCTGTCTGGGGGAGAGTTTGCAGCAGGTCCCTCCATCTCTGTCTGACTGGGGGAGAGTTTGCAGCAGGTCCCTCTCTGTCTGTCTGGGGAGAGCTTGCAGCAGGTCCCTCTCTCTCTGTCTGGGGGAGAGTATGATGCAGATCCCTCTCTGTCTGTCTGGGTAGAGTTTGCAGCAGGTCCCTACCTCTCTCAGTCTGGGGAAGAGTTTGTAGCCGGTCCCTCCCTCTCTGTCTGGGGGAGAGTTTGCAGCAGGTCCCTCCCACTCTGTCTGTCTGGGGGAGAGTTTACAGCAGGTCCTTCCCTCTCTCTGTCTGGGGGAGAGTTTGCAGCCGTTCCCTCCCTCTCTGTCTGGGGGAGAGTTTGCAGCAGGTCCCTCTCTGTTTGTGTCTGCGGGAGAGTTTGCAGCAGGTCCCTCTCTGTCTGTCTGGGGGAGAGTTTGCAGCAGGTCCCTCTCTCTCTGTCTGGGGGAGAGTTTGCAGCTGGTCCCTCTCAGTCTGTCTGAGGAGAGTTTGCAGCAGGTCCCTCTCTGTCTGTCTGGGGGAGAGTTTGCAGCAGGTTCCTCTCTCTCTGTCTGGGGATGAGTTTGCAGCAGGTCCCTCTCTGTCTGGGGGAGAGTTAGCAGCAGGTCCCTCTCTGTCTGGGGGAGAGTTTGCAGCTGGTCCCTCTCTGTCTGGGGAGAGTTTGCAGCCGGTCCCTCTCTGTCTGGGGGAGAGTTTGCAGCAGGTCCCTCTCTGTCTGTGTCTGGGGGAGAGTTTGCAGTAGGTCCCTCTATGTCTGTCTGGGGGAGAGTTTGCAGCAGGTCCCTCTCTGTCTGGGGAGAGTTTGCAGCAGGTCCCTCTCTGTCAGGGGGAGAGTTTGCAGCAGGTCGCTCTCTGTCTGGGGAGAGTTTGCAGCAGGTCCCTCTCTCTCTGTCTGGGGGAGAGTTTGCAGCATGTCCCTCTCTGTTTGTCTGGCGGAGAGTTTGCAGCAGGTCCCTCTCTCTCTGTCTGGGGGAGAGTTTGCAGCAGGTGCCTTTCTCTCTGTCTGGGGGAGAGTATGCAGCAGGTCACTCTCTGTCTGGGGGAGAGTTTGCAGCAGGTCCCTCTCTGTTTGTGTCTGTGGGAGAGTTTGCAGCAGGTCCCTCTCTGTTTGTGTCTGGGGGAGAGTTTGCAGCAGGTCCCTCTCTGTCTGTCTGGGGGAGAGTTTGCAGCAGGTCCCTCTCTGTCTGGGGAGAGTTTGCAGCAGGTCCCTCTCTGTCTGGGGGAGAGTTTGCAGCAGGTCCCTCTCTGTCTGGGGAGAGTTTGCAGCAGGTCCCTCTCTCCTGTGGGAGAGTTTGCAGCAGGTCCCTCTCTGTCTGGGGAGAGTTTGCAGCAGGTCCCTCTCTGTCTGGCGGAGGGTTTGCAGCATGTCCCTCTCTCTCTGTCTGGGGGAGAGTTTGCAGCAGGTCCCTCTCTGTCTGGGGGACAGTTTGCAGCAGGTCCCTCTCTGTTTGTGTCTGGGGGAGAGTTTGCTGCAGGTCCCTCTCTGTCTGTCTGGGGGAGAGTTTGCAGCAGGTCCGTCTCTGTCTGGGGAGAGTTTGCAGCAGGTCCATCTCTGTCTGGGGGAGAGTTTGCAGCAGGTCCCTCTCTGTCTGGGCAGAGTTTGCAGCAGGTCCCTCTCTGTCTGTGGGAGAGTTTGCAGCAGGTCCCTCCCACTCTGTCTGTCTGGGGGAGAGTTTACAGCAGGTCCTTCCCTCTCTCTGTCTGGGGGAGAGTTTGCAGCCGTTCCCTCCCTCTCTGTCTGGGGGAGAGTTTGCAGCAGGTCCCTCTCTCTCTGTCTGGGGGATAGTTTGCAGCAGGTCCCTCTCTGTCTGTCTGGGGGAGAGTTTGCAGCAGTTCCCTCTCTCTCTGTCTGGGGAGAATTTGCAGCAGGTCCCTCTCTCTCTGTCTGGGGGAGAGTTGCAGCAGGTCCCTCTCTGTCTGTCTGGGGAGAGATTGCAGCAGGTCACTCTCTCTCTGTCTGGGGAGAGTTTGCAGCAGGTCCCTCTCTCTCTGGGGAGAGTTTGCAGCAGGTCCCTCTCTGTCTGGGGAGAGTTTGCAGCAGGTCCCTCTCTGTCTGTCTGGGGGAGAGTTTGCAGCAGGTCCCTCTCTGTATGGGGAGAGTTTGCAGCAGGTCTCTCTCTGTCTGGGGGAGAGTTTGCAGCCGGTCCCTATCTGTGTCTGTGGAGAGTTTGCAGCAGGTCCCTCTCTGTCTGTCTGGGGGAGAGTTTGCAGCAGGTCCCTCTCTGTCTGGGGAGAGTTCACAGCAGGTCCCTCTCTCTCTCTCTGGGGGAGAGTTTGCAGCAGGTCCCTCTCTGTTTGTCTGGGGGAGTGTTTGCAGCAGGTCCCTCTCTCTCTGTCTGGGGGAGAGTTTGCAGCAGGTCCCTCTCTCTCTGTCTGGGGGAGAGTTTGCAGCAGGTCCCTCTCTGTTTGTCTGGGGGAGAGTTTGCAGCAGGTCCCTCTCTCTCTGTCTGGGGGAGAGTTTGCAGCAGGTCCCTCTCTGTCTGGGGTAGAGTTTGCAGCAGGTCCCTCTCTGTCTGTGTCTGGGGGAGAGTTTGCAGCAGGTCCCTCTCTGTCTGTCTGGGGGAGAGTTTCCAGCAGGTCCCTCTCTGTCTGGGGAAAGTTTGCAGCAGGTCCCTCTCTGTCTGGGGGAGAGTTTGCAGCAGGTCCCTCTCTGTCTGGGGGACAGTTTGCAGCCGGTCCCTATCTGTCTGGGGGAGAGTTTGCAGCAGTTCCCTCTCTGTCTGGGGGAGAGTTTGCAGCAGGTCCCTCTCTGTCTGGGGAGAGTTTGCAGCAGGTCCCTCTCTGTCTGGGGGTGAGATTGAAGCAGGTCCCTCTCTCTCTGTCTGGGGGAGAGTTTGCAGCAGGTCCCTCTCTGTCTGGGGAGAGTTTGCAGCAGGTCCCTCTCTGTCTGGGGGAGAGTTTGCAGCAGGTCCCTCTCTCTCTGTCTGGGGGATAGTTTGCAGCAGGTCCCTCTCTGTCTGGGGAGAGTTTGCAGCAGGTCCCTCTCTGTCTGGGGGTGAGTTTGCAGCAGGTCCCACTCTCTCTGTCTGGGGGAGAGTTTGCATCAGGTCCCTCCCTCTCTGTCTGGGGGACAGTATGCAGCAGGTCCCTCTCTGTCTGTCTGGGGGAAGAGTTTGAAGCAGGTCCCTCCCTATCTGGGGGAGAGATTGCTGCAGGTCCCTCTCTGTCTGTCTGGGAAAAGTTTGCAGCAGGTCCCTATCTGTCTGGGGGAGAGTTTGCAGCAGGTCCCTATCTGTCTGGGGGAGAGTTTGCAGCAGGTCCCTCTCTGTCTGTCAGGGGGAGAGTTTGCAGCAGGTCTCTCTCTGTCGGGGGGAGAGATTGCAGCAGGACCCTCTCTGTCTGGGGGAGAGTTTGCAGCAGGTCCCTCTCTGGCTGGGGAGAGTTTGCAGCAGGTCCGTCTCTCTCTGCCTGGGGGGAGTTTACAGCCGGTCCCTCTCTGTCTTGGGGAGAATTTGTAACAGGTCCCTCCCTCTTTGTCTGGGGGAGAGTTTGGAGCAGGTCCCTCTCTGTCTGGGTTAGACTTTGGAGCAGGTCCCTCTCCGTCTATGGGAGAGTTTGGAGCAGGTCCCTCTCTGTCAGGGGGAGAGCTTGCAGCAGGTCCCTCTCTGTTTGGGGGAAAGTCTGGAGCAGGTCCCTCTCTGTCTAGGGGAGAGTTTGCAGCAGGACCCTCTCTGTCTGGGGGAAAAGTCTGGAGCAGGTCCCTCTCTGTCTGGGGGAGAGTCTGGAGCAGGTCCCTCTCTGTCTAGGGGAGAGTTTGCAGCAGGACCCTCTCTGTCTGGGGAGAGTTTGCAGCAGGTCCCTCCCTCTCTGTCAGGGGGAGAGTTTGCAGCAGGTCCCTCTCTGTCTGTCTGGGGAGAGTTTGCAGAAGGTCCCTCCCGCTCTGTCTGGGGGAGAGTTTGCAGCAGGTCCCACTCTGTCTGGGGAGAGTGTGCAGCAGGTCGCCTCTGTCTGTCTGGGGAGAGTTTGCAGCAGGTCCCTCCCCGTCTGTCTGGGGGATATTTTGCAGCTGGTCCCTCTCTGACTGTCTGGGGGAGAGTTTGCAGAAGGTCCCTCTCTGTCTGGGGGAGAGTTTGCAGCAGGTCCCTCTCTGTCTGTCTGGGGGAGAGTTTGCAGCAGCTCCCTCTCTCTCTGTCAGGGGGAGAGTTTGCAGCAGGTCCCTCTCTGTCTGTCTGGTGGAGAGTTGGCAGCAGGTCCTTCTCTGTCTGGGGGAGAGTTTGCAGCAGGTCCCTCTCTGTCTGGGGGAGAGTTTGCAGGAGGTCCCTCTCTCTCTGTCAGGGGGAGAGTTTGCAGCAGGTCCCTCTCTGTCTGTCTGGGGGAGTGTTAGCAGCAGGTCCCTCTCTGTCTGGGGGAGAGTTTGCAGCAGGTCCCTCTCTGTCTGGGGGAGAGTTTGCAACAGGTCCCTCTCTGTCTGTCTATGGGAGCGTTTGCAGCAGGTCCCTCTCTGTCTGTCTGGGGGAGAGTTTGCAGCCGCTCTCTCTCTGTCTGTGGAGAGCTTGCAGCAGGTCCCTCTCTGTTTTTCTGGGGGCGAGTTTGCAGCTTGTCTCTCTCTGCCTGGGGGAGAGTTTGCATCAGGTCTCTCTCTGTCTGGGGGAGAGTTTGCAGCAGGTCCATCTCTGTCTGGGGGAGAGTTTGCAGCAGGTCCCTCTCTGTCCGGAGGAGAGTTTGCAGCAGGTCCCTCTCTGTCTGGAGGAGAGTTTGCAGCAGGTCCCTCTCTGTCTGGGGGTGAGCTTGCAGCAGGTCCCTCTCTGTCTGGGGACAGTTAGCAGCAGGTCACTCCCTATCTGGGGGAGAGTATGCAGCAGGTCTCTGTCTGTCTGTCTGGGGAGAGTTTGTAGCAGGTCCCTCTCTGTCTGGCGAGAGTTTGCAGCAGGTCCCTCCCTCTCTGTCTGGGGGAGAGTTTGCAGCAGGTCCCTCTCTGTCTGTCTGGGAAAAGAGTTTGAAGCAGGTCCCTCCTTATCTGGGGGAGAGATTGCAGCAGTTCCCTCCCTCTCTGTCTGGGGAGAGTTTGCAGCAGGTCCCTCTCTGTCTGTCTGGGGAGAGTTTGCAGCAGGTCCCTCTCTCTCTGGGGGAGAGATTGCAGCAGGTCCCTCTCTTTCTGTCTGGGGAGAGTTTGCAGCAGGTCCCTCTCTGTCTGGGGAGAGTTTGCAGCAGGTCCGTCTCTGTCTGCCTGGGGGGAGTTTACAGCAACTCCCTCTCTGTCTGGGGGAGAATTTGTAACAGGTCCCTCCCTCTTTGTCTGGGGGAGAGTTTGCAGCAGGTCCCTCTCTGTCTGTCTGGGGGAGTGTTAGCAGCAGGTCCCTCTCTGTCTGGGGGAGAGTTTGCAGCAGGTCCCTCTCTGTCTGGGGGAGAGTTTGCAACAGGTCCCTCTCTGTCTGTCTATGGGAGCGTTTGCAGCAGGTCCCTCTCTGTCTGTCTGGGGGAGAGTTTGCAGCCGCTCTCTCTCTGTCTGTGGAGAGCTTGCAGCAGGTCCCTCTCTGTTTTTCTGGGGGCGAGTTTGCAGCTTGTCTCTCTCTGCCTGGGGGAGAGTTTGCATCAGGTCTCTCTCTGTCTGGGGGAGAGTTTGCAGCAGGTCCATCTCTGTCTGGGGGAGAGTTTGCAGCAGGTCCCTCTCTGTCCGGAGGAGAGTTTGCAGCAGGTCCCTCTCTGTCTGGAGGAGAGTTTGCAGCAGGTCCCTCTCTGTCTGGGGGAGAGCTTGCAGCAGGTCCCTCTCTGTCTGGGGACAGTTAGCAGCAGGTCACTCCCTATCTGGGGGAGAGTATGCAGCAGGTCTCTGTCTGTCTGTCTGGGGAGAGTTTGTAGCAGGTCCCTCTCTGTCTGGCGAGAGTTTGCAGCAGGTCCCTCCCTCTCTGTCTGGGGGAGAGTTTGCAGCAGGTCCCTCTCTGTCTGTCTGGGAAAAGAGTTTGAAGCAGGTCCCTCCTTATCTGGGGGAGAGATTGCAGCAGTTGCCTCCCTCTCTGTCTGGGGAGAGTTTGCAGCAGGTCCCTCTCTGTCTGGGGAGAGTTTGCAGCAGGTCCGTCTCTGTCTGCCTGGGGGGAGTTTACAGCAACTCCCTCTCTGTCTGGGGGAGAATTTGTAACAGGTCCCTCCCTCTTTGTCTGGGGGAGAGTTTGCAGCAGGTCCCTCTCTGTCTGTCTGGGGAGAGTTTGCAGCAGGTCCCTCTCTGTCTGTCTGGGGAGCGTTTGCAGCAGGTCCTTCTCTGTCTGGGGGAAATTTTGCTGCAGGTCCCTCTCTGTCTGGGGGAAATTTTGCAACAGGTCTCTCTCTGTCTGGGGGAATTTTGCAGCAGGTCCCTCTCTGTCTGGGGGAGAGTTTGCAGCAGGTCCCTCTCTGTCTGTCTGGGGAAAAGTTTGCAGTAGGTCCCTCTCTCTCTGGGGAGAGTTTGCAGCAGGTCCCTCTCTGTCTGTCAGGGTAGAGTTTGCAGCCGGTCCCTCCCTCTCTCTCTGGGGGATAGTTTGCAGCAGGTCTCTCTCTGTCTGGTGGAGAGTTTGCAGCAGGTCCCTCCCACTCTGTCTGTCTGGGGGAGAGTTTACAGCAGGTCCTTCCCTCTCTCTGTCTGGGGGAGAGTTTGCAGGCGGTCCCTCCCTCTCTGTCAGGGGGAGAGTTTGCAGCAGGTCCCTCTTTCTCTGTCTGGGGGAGAGTTTGCAGCAGGTCCCTCTCTGTCTGTCTGGGGGCGAGTTTGCAGCAGGTCCCTCTCTCTCTGTCTGGGGAGAGTTTGCAGCAGGTCCCTCTCTCCCTGTCTGGGGGAGAGTTTTGAGCAGGTCCCTCTCTGTCTGTCTGGGGATAGATCGCAGCAGGTCACCCTCTGTCTGGGGGAGAGTTTTCAGCAGGTCTCTCTCTCTCTGTCTGGGGAGAGTTTGCAGCAGGTCCCTCCCTCTCTGTCTGTCAGGGGGAGAGTTTGCAGCAGTTCCCTCTCACTCTGTCTGGGGAAGAGTTTGCAGCAGATCCCTCTCTGTCTGTCTGGGGGACCGTTTGCAGCAGGTCCCTCTCTGTCTGTCTGTCTGGGGGAGAGTTTGCAGCAGGTCCCTCTCTGTCTGCCTGGGGGTGAGTTTGCAGCAGGTCCCTCTCTGTCTGGGGAGAGTTTGCAGCCGGTCCCTCTCTGTCTGGGGTAGAGTTTGCAGCAGGTCCCTCTCTGTCTGTGTCTGGGGGAGAGTTTGCAGCAGGTCCCTCTATGACTGTCTGGGGGAGAGTTTGCAGCAGGTCCCTCTCTGTCTGGGGAGAGTTTGCAGCAGGTCCCTCTCTGTCTGGGGGAGAGTTTGCAGCAGGTCCCTCTCTGTCTGGGGGAATTTTGCAGCAGGTCCCTCTCTGTCTGGGGGAGAGTTTGGAGCAGGTCACTCTCTGTCTGTCTGGGGAAAAGTTTGCAGTAGGTCCCTCTCTCTCTGGGGAGAGTTTGCAGAAGGTCCCTCTCTCTCTGTCTGGGGGAGAGTTTGCAGCAGGTCCCTCTCTGTCTCTCTGGGGAGAGATTGCAGCAGGTCACTCTCTGTCTGGGGGAGAGTTTTCAGCAGGTCCTTCCCTCTCTGTCTGGGGGAGAGTTTGCAGCAGGTCCCTCTCTGTCTGTCTGGGGAGAGTTTGCAGCAGGTCCCTCTCTGTCAGTCTGGGGAGCGTTTGCAGCAGGTCCCTCTCTGTCTGGGGGAAATTTTGCTGCAGGTCCCTCTCTGTCTGGGGGAAATTTTGCAGCAGGTCTCTCTCTGTCTGGGGGAATTTTGCAGCAGGTCCCTCTCTGTCTGGGGGAGAGTTTGGAGCAGGTGACTCTCTGTCTGTCTGGGGAAAAGTTTGCAGTAGGTCCCCCTCTCTCTGGGGAGAGTTTGCAGAAGGTCCCTCTCTGTCTGTCTGGGTAGAGTTTGCAGCCGGTCCCTCCCTCTCTGCCTGGGGGAGAGTTTGCAGCAGGTCCCTCTCTGTCTGGGGGAGAGTTTGCAGCAGGTCACTCCATCTCTGTCTGTCTGGGGGAGAGTTTGCAGCAGGTACCTCTCTGTCTGCCTGGGGTGAGTTTGCAGCAGGTCCCTCTCTGTCTGTCCGGGGAGAGTTTGCAGCAGGTCCCTCTCTCTCTGTCTGGGGGAGAGTTTGCAGCAGGCCCCTCTCTGTCTGGGGAGAGTTTGCAGCCGGTCTCTCTCTGTCTGGGGGAGAGTTTGCAGCAGGTCCCTCTCTGTCTGTGTCTGGGGGAGAGTTTGCAGCAGGTCCCTCTATGTCTGTCTGGGCGAGAGTTTGCAGCAGGTCCATCTCTGTCTGGGGGAGAGTTTGCAGATGGTCCCTCTCTGTTTGTGTCTGGGGGAGAGTTTGCAGCAGGTCCCTCTCTGTTTGTGTCTGGGGGAGAGTTTGCAGCAGGTCCATCTCTGTCTGTCTGGGGGAGAGTTTGCAGCAGGTCCCTCTCTGTCTGGGGAGAGTTTGCAGCAGGTCCCTCTCTGTCTGGGGGAGAGTTTGCAGCAGGTCCCTCTCTGTCTGGGGAGAGTTTGCAGCAGGTCCCTCTCTGTCTGTGGGAGAGTTTGCAGCAAGTCCCTCTCTGTCTGGGGAGTGTTTGCAGCAGGTCCCTCTCTGTCTGGGGGAGGGTTTGCAGCAGGTCCCTCTCTGTCTGTCTGGGGGAGAGTTTGCAGCAGGTCCCTCTCTGTCTGGGGGACAGTTTGCAGCAGGTCCCTCTCTGTTTGTGTCTTGGGGAGAGTTTGCAGCAGGTCCCTCTCTGTCTGTCTGGGGGAGAGTTTGCAGCAGGTCCATCTCTGTATGGGGAGAGTTTGCAGCAGGTCCATCTCTGTCTGGGGGAGAGTTTGCAGCAGGTCCCTCTCTGTCTGGGCAGAGTTTGCAGCAGGTCCCTCTCTGTCTGTGGGAGAGTTTGCAGCAGTTCCCTCTCTGTCTGGGGAGAGTTTGCAGCATGTCCCTCTCTCTCTATCTCGGGAGAGTTTGCAGCAGGCCCTTCCCTCTCTGTCTTGGGGAGAGTTTGTAGCTGGTCCCTCCCTCTCTGTCTGGGGCAGAGTTTGCAGCAGGTCCCTCTCTGTCTGTCTGGGGAGAGTTTGCAGCAGGTCCCTCTCTGTCTGTCTGGGGAGAGTTTGCAGCAGGTCCCTCTCTGTCTGGGGGAAATTTTGCAGCAGGACCCTCTCTGTCTGTGGGAAATTTTACAGCAGGTCTGTCTCTGTCTGGGGGAATTTTGCAGCAGGTCCCTCTCTGTCTGGGGGTGAGTTTGAAGCAGGTCACTCTCTGTCTGTCTGGGGAAAAGTTTGCTGTAGGTCCCCCTCTCTCTGGGGAGAGTTTGCAGAAGGTCCCTCTCTGTCTGTCTGGGTAGAGTTTGCAGCCGGTCCGTCCCTCTCTGTCAGGGGGAGAGTTTGCAGCAGGTCCTTCTCTGTCTGGGGGAGAGTTTGCAGCAGGTCCCTCCATCTCTGTCTGTCTGGGGGAGAGTTTGCAGCAGGTCCCTCTCTGTCTGTCTGGGGAGAGTTTGCAGCAGGTCCCTCTCTCTCTGTCCGGGGAGAGTTTGCAGCAGGTCCCTCTCTCTCTGTCTGGGGGAGAGTTTGCAGCAGGTCCCTCTCTCTCTGTCTGGGGAGAGTTTGCAGCAGGTCCCTCTCTCTCTGTCTGGGGGAGAGTTTGCAGCAGGTCCCTCTCTCTCTGTCTGGGGAGAGTTTGCAGCAGGTCCCTCTCTGTCTGTCTGGGGAGAGATTGCAGCAGGTCACTCTCTGTCTGGGGGAGAGTTTTCAACAGGTCCTTCCCTCTCTGTTTGGGGGAGAGTTTGCAGCAGGTCCCTCTCTCTCTGTCTCGGGAGAGTTTGCAGCAGGCCCTTCCCTCTCTGTCTTGGGGAGAGTTTGCAGCTGGTCCCTCCCTCTCTGTCTGGGGCAGAGTTTGCAGCAGGTCCTTCTCTGTCTGTCTGGGGAGAGTTTGCAGCAGGTCCCTCTCTGTCTGTCTGGGGAAAAGTTTGCTGTAGGTCCCCCTCTCTCTGGGGAGAGTTTGCAGAAAGTCCCTCTCTGTCTGTCTGGGTAGAGTTTGCAGCCGGTCCGTCCCTCTCTGTCAGGGGGAGAGTTTGCAGCAGGTCCTTCTCTGTCTGGGGGAGAGTTTGCAGCAGGTCCCTCCATCTCTGTCTGTCTGGGGGAGAGTTTGCAGCAGGTCCCTCTCTGTCTGTCTGGGGAGAGTTTGCAGCAGGTCCCTCTCTCTCTGTCCGGGGAGAGTTTGCAGCAGGTCCCTCTCTCTCTGTCTGGGGGAGAGTTTGCAGCAGGTCCCTCTCTCTCTGTCTGGGGAGAGTTTGCAGCAGGTCCCTCTCTCTCTGTCTGGGGGAGAGTTTGCAGCAGGTCCCTCTCTCTCTGTCTGGGGAGAGTTTGCAGCAGGTCCCTCTCTCTCTGTCTGGGGAGAGTTTGCAGCAGGTCCCTCTCTCTCTGTCTGGGGAGAGTTTGCAGCAGGTCCCTCTCTGTCTGTCTGGGGAGAGATTGCAGCAGGTCACTCTCTGTCTGGGGGAGAGTTTTCAACAGGTCCTTCCCTCTCTGTTTGGGGGAGAGTTTGCAGCAGGTCCCTCTCTCTCTGTCTCGGGAGAGTTTGCAGCAGGCCCTTCCCTCTCTCTCTTGGGGAGAGTTTGCAGCTGGTCCCTCCCTCTCTGTCTGGGGCAGAGTTTGCAGCAGGTCCTTCTCTGTCTGTCTGGGGAGAGTTTGCAGCAGGTCCCTCTCTGTCTGTCTGGGGAGCGTTTGCAGCAGGTCCTTCTCTGTCTGGGGGAAATTTTGCTGCAGGTCCCTCTCTGTCTGGGGGAAATTTTGCAACAGGTCTCTCTCTGTCTGGGGGAATTTTGCAGCAGGTCCCTCTCTGTCTGGGGGAGAGTTTGCAGCAGGTCCCTCTCTGTCTGTCTGGGGAAAAGTTTGCAGTGGGTCCCTCTCTCTCTTGGGGAGAGTTTGCAGCAGGTCCCTCTCTGTCTGTCTGGGTAGAGTTTGCAGCCGGTCCCTCCCTCTCTGTCTGGGGGAGAGTTTGCAGCAGGTCCCTCTCTGTCTGGTGGAGAGTTTGCAGCAGGTCCCTCCCACTCTGTCTGTCTGTGGGAGAGTTTACAGCAGGTCCTTCCCTCTCTCTGTCTGGGGGAGAGTTTGCAGCCGTTCCCTCCCTCTCTGTCTGGTGGAGAGTTTGCAGCAGGTCCCTCTCTCTCTGTCTGGGGGAGAGTTTGCAGCAGGTCCCTCTCTGTCTGTCTGGGGGAGAGTTTGCAGCAGGTCCCTCTCTCTCTGTCTGGGGAGAGTTTGCAGCAGGTCCCTCTCTCTCTGTCTGGGGGAGAGTTGCAGCAGGTCCCTCTCTGTCTGTCGGGGGAGAGATTGCAGCAGGTCACTCTCTCTCTGTCTGGGGAGAGTTTGCAGCAGGTCCCTCCCTCACTGTCTGTCAGGGGGAGTGTTTGCAGCAGGTCCCTCTCACTCTGTCTGGGGAAGAGTTTGCAGCAGATCCCTCTCTGTCTGTCTGGGGGAGTGTTTGCAGCAGGTCCCTTTCTGTCTGTCTGTCTGGGGGAGAGTTTGCAGCAGGTCCCTCTCTGTCTGTCTGGGGGAGAGTTTGCAGCAGGTCCCTCCCTCTCTGTCTGAGGAGAGTTTGCAGCAGGTCCCTCTCTGTCTGTCTGGGGGAGAATTTGCAGCAGGTTCCTCTCTCTCTGTCTGGGGATGAGTTTGCAGCAGGTCCCTCTCTGTCTGGGGGAGAGTTAGCAGCAGGTCCCTCTCTGTCTGGGGGAGAGTTTGCAGCAGGTCCCTCTCTGTCTGGGGAGAGTTTGCAGCCGGTCCCTCTCTGTCTGGGGGAGAGTTTGCAGCAGGTCCCTCTCTTTCTGTGTCTGGGGGAGAGTTTGCAGCAGGTCCCTCTATGTCTGTCTGGGGGAGAGGTTGCAGCAGGTCCCTCTCTGTCTGGGGAGAGTTTGCAGCAGGTCCCTCTCTGTCAGGGGGACAGTTTGCAGCAGGTCGCTCTCTGTCTGGGGAGAGTTTGCAGCAGGTTCCTCTCTCTCTGTCTGGGAGAGAGTTTGCAGCAGGTCCCTCTCTGTTTGTCTGGGGGAGAGTTTGCAGCAGGTCCCTCTCTCTCTGTCTGGGGGAGAGTTTGCAGCAGGTGCCTCTCTCTCTGTCTGGGGGAGAGTATGCAGCAGGTCACTCTCTGTCTGGGGGAGAGTTTGCAGCAGGTCCCTCTCTGTTTGTGTCTGGGGGAGAGTTTGCAGCAGGTCCCTCTCTGTTTGTGTCTGGGGGAGAGTTTGCAGCAGGTCCCTCTCTGTCTGTCTGGGGGAGAGTTTGCAGCAGGTCCCTCTCTGTCTGGGGAGAGTTTGCAGCAGGTCCCTCTCTGTCTGGGGGAGAGTTTGCAGCAGGTCCCTCTCTGTCAGGGGAGAGTTTGCAGCAGGTCCCTCTCTTCTGTGGGAGAGTTTGCAGCAGGTCCCTCTCTGTCTGGGGAGAGTTTGCAGCAGGTCCCTCTCTGTCTGGCGGAGGGTTTGCAGCAGGTCCCTCTCTCTCTGTCTGGGGGAGAGTTTGCAGCAGGTCCCTCTCTGTCTGGGGGACAGTTTGCAGCAGGTCACTCTCTGTTTGTGTCTGGGGGAGAGTTTGCAGCAGGTCCCTCTCTGTCTGTCAGGGGGAGAGTTTGCAGCAGGTCCATCTCTGTCTGGGGAGAGTTTGCAGCAGGTCCATCTCTGTCTGGGGGAGAGTTTGCAGCAGGTCCCTCTCTGTCTGGGCAGAGTTTGCAGCAGGTCCCTCTCTGTCTGTGGGAGAGTTTGCAGCAGGTCCCTCCCACTCTGTCTGTCTGGGGGAGAGTTCACAGCAGGTCCTTCCCTCTCTCTGTCTGGGGGAGAGTTTGCAGCCGTTCCCTCCATCTCTGTCGGGGGGAGAGTTTGCAGCAGGTCCCTCTCTCTCTGTCTGGGGGAGAGTTTGCAGCAGGTCCCTCTCTGTCTGTCTGGGGGAGAGTTTGCAGCAGGTCCCTCTCTGTCTGTCTGGGGAGAGTTTGCAGCAGGTCCCTCTCTCTCTGTCTGGGGGAGAGTTGCAGCAGGTCCCACTCTGTCTGTCTGGGAAGAGATTGCAGCAGGTCACTCTCTGTCTGTCTGGGGAGATTTTGCAGCAGGTCCCTCTCTGTCTGGGGAGAGTTTGCAGCAGGTCCCTCTCTGTCTGGGGAGAGTTTGCAGCAGGTCCCTCTCTGTCTGTCTGGGGGAGAGTTTGCAGCAGGTCCCTCTCTGTATGGGAAGAGTTTGCAGCAGGTCTCTCTCTGTCTGGGGGAGAGTTTGCAGCTGGTCCCTCTCTGTGTCTGGGGAGAGTTTGCAGCAGGTCCCTCTCTGTCTGTCTGGGGGAGAGTTTGCAGCAGGTCCCTCTCTGTCTGGGGAGAGTTCACAGCAGGTCCCTCTCTCTCTGACTGGGGGAGAGTTTGCAGCAGGTCCCTCTCTGTTAGTCTGGGGGAGTGTTTGCAGCAGGTCCCTCTCTCTCTGTCTGGGGGAGAGTTTGCAGCAGGTCCCTCTCTCTCTGTCTGGGGGAGACTTTGCAGCAGGTCCCTCTCTGTTTGTCTGGGGTAGAGTTTGCAGCAGGTCCCTCTCTCTCTGTCTGGGGGAGAGTTTGCAGCAGGTCCCTCTCTCTCTGGGGGAGAGTTTGCAGCAGGTCCCTCTCTGTCTGTCAGGGTAGAGTTTGCAGCCGGTCCGTCCCTCTCTGTCAGGGGGAGAGTTTGCAGCAGGTCTCTCTCTGTCTGGTGGAGAGTTTGCAGCAGGTCCCTCCCACTCTGTCTGTCTGGGGTGAGTTTACAGCAGGTCCTTCCCTCTCTCTGTCTGGGGGAGAGTTTGCAGCCGGTCCCACCCTCTCTGTCTGGGGGAGAGTTTGCAGCAGGTCCCTCTTTCTCTGTCTGGGGGAGAGTTTGCAGCAGGTCCCTCTCTGTCTGTCTGGGGGCGAGTTTGCAGCAGGTCCCTCTCTCTCTGTCTGGGGAGAGTTTGCAGCAGGTCCCTCTCTCTCTGTCTGGGGGAGAGTTTGCAGCAGGTCCCTCTCGGTCTGTCTGGGGATAGATTGCAGCAGGTCACTCTCTGTCTGGGGGAGAGTTTTCAGCAGGTCCCTCTCTCTCTGTCTGGGGAGAGTTTGCAGCAGGTCCCTCCCTCTCTGTCTGTCAGGGGGAGAGTTTGCAGCAGTTCCCTCTCACTCTGTCTGGGTAAGAGTTTGCAGCAGATCCCTCTCTGTCTGTCTGGGGGACCGTTTGCAGCAGGTCCCTCTCTGTCTGTCTGTCTGGGGGAGAGTTTGCAGCAGGTCCCTCTCTGTCTGTCTGGGGGTGAGTTTGCAGCAGGTCCCTCTCTGTCTGGGGAGAGTTTGCAGCCGGTCCCTCTCTGTCTGGGGTAGAGTTTGCAGCAGGTCCCTCTCTGTCTGTGTCTGGGGGAGAGTTTGCAGCAGGTCCCTCTATGACTGTCTGGGGGAGAGTTTGCAGCAGGTCCCTCTCTGTCTGGGGAGAGTTTGCAGCAGGTCCCTCTCTGTCTGGGGGAGAGTTTGCAGCAGGTCCCTCTCTGTCTGGGGAGAGTTTGCAGCAGGTCCCTCTCTCTCTGTCTGGGGGAGAGTTTGCAGCAGGTCCCTCTCTCTCTGTCTGGGGGAGAGTTTGCAGCAGGTCCCTCTATCTCTGTCTGGGGGAGTGTTTGCAGCAGGTGCCTCTCTCTCTGTCTGGGGGAGAGTATGCAGCAGGTCCCTCTCTGTCTGGGGGAGAGTTTGCAGCAGGTCGCTCTCTGTTTGTGTCTGGGGGAGAGTTTGCAGCAGGTCCCTCTCTGTTTGTGTCTGGGGGAGTGTTTGCAGCAGGTACCTCTCTGTCTGTCTAGGGGAGAGTTTGCAGCAGGTCCCTCTCTGTCTGTGGAGAGTTTGCAGCAGGTCCCTCTCTGTCTGGGGGAGAGTTTGCAGCAGGTCCCTCTCTGTCTGGGGAGTGTTTGCAGCAGGTCCCTCTCTGTCTGTGGGATAGTTTGGAGCAGGTCCCTCTCTGTCTGGGGAGAGTTTGCAGCAGGTCCCTCTCTGTCTGGAGGCGGGTTTGCAGCAGGTCCCTCTCTCTCTGTCTGGGGGAGAGTTTGCAGCAGGTCCCTCTCTGTCTGGGGGACAGTTTGCTGCAGGTCCCTCTCTGTTTGATTCTGGGGGAGAGTTTGCAACAGGTCCCTCTCTGTCTGTCTGGGGGAGAGTTTGCAGCAGGTCCCTCTCTGTCTGGGGAGAGTTTGCAGCAGGTCCATCTCTGTCTGGGGGAGAGTTTGCAGCAGGTCCCTCTCTGTCTGGGGAGAGTTTGCAGCAGGTCCCTCTCTGTCTGGGGAGAGTTTGCAGCAGGTCCCTCTCTGTCTGGGGGAGAGTTTGCAGCAGGTCCCTCTCTCTCTGTCTGGGGGAGAGTTTGCAGCAGGTCCCTCTCTGTCTGTCTGTGGGAGAGTTTGCAGCATGTCCCTCTCTGTCTGGAGAGAGTTTGCAGCCGGTCCCTCTCTGTCTGTCTGGGGGAGAGTTTGCAGCAGGTCCCTCTCTGTTTGGGGAGAGTTTGCAGCAGGTCCCTCTCTGTCTGGGGAGAGTTTGCAGCAGGTCCCTCTCTGTCTGTCTGGGGGAGAGATTGCAGCAGGTCCCTCTCTGTCTGGGGAGAGTTTGCAGCAGGTCTCTCTCTGTCTGGGGGAGAGTTTGCAGCCGGACCCTCTCAGTGTCTGGGGAGAGTTTGCAGCAGGTCCCTCTCTGTCTGTCTGGGGGAGAGTTTGCAGCAGGTCCCTCTCTGTCTGGGGAGAGTTCACAGCAGGTCCCTCTCTCTCTGTCCGGGGGAGAGTTTGCAGCAGGTCCCTCTCTGTTTGTCTGGGGGAGTGTTTGTAGCAGGTCCCTCTCTCCCTGTCTGGGGGAGAGTTTGCAGCAGGTCCCTCTCTCTCTGTCTGGGGGAGAGTTTGCAGCAGGTCCCTCTCTGGTTGTCTGGGGGAGAGTTTGCTGCAGTTCCCTTCTCTCTGTCTGGGGGAGAGCTTGCAGCAGGTCCCTCTCTCTCTGGGGCAGAGATTGCAGCAGGTTCCTCTCTGTCTGTGTCTGGGGGAGAGTTTGCAGCAGGTCCCTCTCTGTCTGGGGGAGAGTTTGCAGCAGGTCCCTCTCTGTCTGGGGGAGAGTTTGCAGCAGGTCCCTCTCTGTCTGGGGGAGAGTTTGCAGCAGGTCCCTCTCTGTCTGGGGAGAGTTTGCAGCAGGTCCCTCTCTCTCTGTCTGGGGGATAGTTTGCAGCAGGTCCCTCTCTGTCTGGGGAGAGTTTGCAGCAGGTCCCTCTCTGTCTGGGGGTGAGTTTGCAGCAGGTCCCTCTCCCTCTGTCTGGGGGAGAGTTTGCAGCAGGTCCCTCCCTCTCTGTCTGTCTGGGGGAGAAATTGCAGTAGGTCCGTCCCTCTCTGTCTGTTTGGGGGAGAGTTTGCTGCAGGTCCCTCTCTGTCTGTCTGGGGAGAGTTTGCAGCAGGTCCCTCCCTCCCTGTCTGTCTGGGGGAGAGTTTGCAGCAGATCCCTCCCTCTCTGTCTGGGGTAGAGTTCGCAGCAGGTCCCTCTCTGTGTGTCTGGGGGAGAGTTTGCAGCAGGTCCCTCCCTCTCTGTCTGGGGGAGAGTTTGCAGCAAGTCCCTCTCTGTCTGTCTGGGTAGAGTTTGCAGCCGGTCCCTCCCTCTCTGTCTGGGGGAGAGTTTGCAGCAGGTCCTTCTCTGTCTGGGGGAGAGTTTGCAGCAGGTCCCTCCATCTCTGTCTGTCTGGGGGAGAGTTTGCAGCAGGTCCCTCTCTGTCTGTCTGGGGAGAGTTTGCAGCAGGTCCCTCTCTCTCTGTCTGGGGGAGAGTTTGATGCAGATCCCTCTCTGTCTGTCTGGGTAGAGTTTGCAGCAGGTCCCTACCTCTCTCAGTCTGGGGAAGAGTTTGGAGCCGGTCCCTCACTCTCTGTCTGGGGGAGAGTTTGCAGCAGGTCCCTCCCACTCTGTCTGTCTGGGGGAGAGTTTACAGCAGGTCCTTCCCTCTCTCTGTCTGGGGGAGAGTTTGCAGCCGTTCCCTCCCTCTCTGTCTGGGGGAGAGTTTGCAGCAGGTCCCTCTCTGTTTGTGTCTGCGGGAGAGTTTGCAGCAGGTCCCTCTCTCTCTGTCTGGGGGAGAGTTTGCAGCAGGTCCCTCTCTCTCTGTCTGGGGAGAGTTTGTAGCAGGTCCCTCTCTCTCTGTCTGGGGGAGAGTTTGCAGCAGGTCCCTCTCTGTCTGTCTGGGGAGAGATTGCAGCAGGTCACTCTCTCTCTGTCTGGGGAGAGTTTGCAGCAGGTCCCTCCCTCTCTGTCTGTCAGGGGGAGAGTTTGCAGCTGGTCCCTCTCACTCTGTCTGGGGAAGAGTATGCAGCAGATCCCTCTCTGTCTGTCTGGGGGAGCATTTGCAGCAGGTCCCTCTCTGTCTGTCTGTCTGGGGGAGAGTTTGCAGCAGGTCCCTCTCTGTCTGTCTGGGGGAGAGTTTGCAGCTGGTCCCTCTCAGTCTGTCTGAGGAGAGTTTGCAGCAGGTCCCTCTCTGTCTGTCTGGGGGAGAGTTTGCAGCAGGTTCCTCTCTCTCTGTCTGGGGATGAGTTTGCAGCAGGTCCCTCTCTGTCTGGGGGAGAGTTAGCAGCAGGTCCCTCTCTGTCTGGGGGAGAGTTTGCAGCAGGTCCCTCTCTGTCTGGGGAGAGTTTGCAGCCGGTCCCTCTCTGTCTGGGGGAGTGTTTGTAGCAGGTCCCTCTCTCCCTGTCTGGGGGAGAGTTTGCAGCAGGTCCCTCTCTCTCTGTCTGGGGGAGAGTTTGCAGCAGGTCCCTCTCTGGTTGTCTGGGGGAGAGTTTGCTGCAGTTCCCTTCTCTCTGTCTGGGGGAGAGCTTGCAGCAGGTCCCTCTCTCTCTGGGGCAGAGATTGCAGCAGGTTCCTCTCTGTCTGTGTCTGGGGGAGAGTTTGCAGCAGGTCCCTCTCTGTCTGGGGGAGAGTTTGCAGCAGGTCCCTCTCTGTCTGGGGGAGAGTTTGCAGCAGGTCCCTCTCTGTCTGGGGGAGAGTTTGCAGCAGGTCCCTCTCTGTCTGGGGAGAGTTTGCAGCAGGTCCCTCTCTCTCTGTCTGGGGGATAGTTTGCAGCAGGTCCCTCTCTGTCTGGGGAGAGTTTGCAGCAGGTCCCTCTCTGTCTGGGGGTGAGTTTGCAGCAGGTCCCTCTCCCTCTGTCTGGGGGAGAGTTTGCAGCAGGTCCCTCCCTCTCTGTCTGTCTGGGGGAGAAATTGCAGTAGGTCCGTCCCTCTCTGTCTGTTTGGGGGAGAGTTTGCTGCAGGTCCCTCTCTGTCTGTCTGGGGAGAGTTTGCAGCAGGTCCCTCCCTCCCTGTCTGTCTGGGGGAGAGTTTGCAGCAGATCCCTCCCTCTCTGTCTGGGGTAGAGTTCGCAGCAGGTCCCTCTCTGTGTGTCTGGGGGAGAGTTTGCAGCAGGTCCCTCCCTCTCTGTCTGGGGGAGAGTTTGCAGCAAGTCCCTCTCTGTCTGTCTGGGTAGAGTTTGCAGCCGGTCCCTCCCTCTCTGTCTGGGGGAGAGTTTGCAGCAGGTCCTTCTCTGTCTGGGGGAGAGTTTGCAGCAGGTCCCTCCATCTCTGTCTGTCTGGGGGAGAGTTTGCAGCAGGTCCCTCTCTGTCTGTCTGGGGAGAGTTTGCAGCAGGTCCCTCTCTCTCTGTCTGGGGGAGAGTTTGATGCAGATCCCTCTCTGTCTGTCTGGGTAGAGTTTGCAGCAGGTCCCTACCTCTCTCAGTCTGGGGAAGAGTTTGGAGCCGGTCCCTCACTCTCTGTCTGGGGGAGAGTTTGCAGCAGGTCCCTCCCACTCTGTCTGTCTGGGGGAGAGTTTACAGCAGGTCCTTCCCTCTCTCTGTCTGGGGGAGAGTTTGCAGCCGTTCCCTCCCTCTCTGTCTGGGGGAGAGTTTGCAGCAGGTCCCTCTCTGTTTGTGTCTGCGGGAGAGTTTGCAGCAGGTCCCTCTCTCTCTGTCTGGGGGAGAGTTTGCAGCAGGTCCCTCTCTCTCTGTCTGGGGAGAGTTTGTAGCAGGTCCCTCTCTCTCTGTCTGGGGGAGAGTTTGCAGCAGGTCCCTCTCTGTCTGTCTGGGGAGAGATTGCAGCAGGTCACTCTCTCTCTGTCTGGGGAGAGTTTGCAGCAGGTCCCTCCCTCTCTGTCTGTCAGGGGGAGAGTTTGCAGCTGGTCCCTCTCACTCTGTCTGGGGAAGAGTATGCAGCAGATCCCTCTCTGTCTGTCTGGGGGAGCATTTGCAGCAGGTCCCTCTCTGTCTGTCTGTCTGGGGGAGAGTTTGCAGCAGGTCCCTCTCTGTCTGTCTGGGGGAGAGTTTGCAGCTGGTCCCTCTCAGTCTGTCTGAGGAGAGTTTGCAGCAGGTCCCTCTCTGTCTGTCTGGGGGAGAGTTTGCAGCAGGTTCCTCTCTCTCTGTCTGGGGATGAGTTTGCAGCAGGTCCCTCTCTGTCTGGGGGAGAGTTAGCAGCAGGTCCCTCTCTGTCTGGGGGAGAGTTTGCAGCAGGTCCCTCTCTGTCTGGGGAGAGTTTGCAGCCGGTCCCTCTCTGTCTGGGGGAGAGTTTGCAGCAGGTCCCTCTCTGTCTGTGTCTGGGGGAGAGTTTCCAGCAGGTCCCTCTATGTCTGTCTGGGGGAGAGTTTGCAGCAGGTCCCTCTCTGTCTGGGGAGAGTTTGCAGCAGGTCCCTCTCTGTCAGGGGGAGAGTTTGCAGCAGGTCGCTCTCTGTCTGGGGAGAGTTTGCAGCAGGTCCCTCTCTCTCTGTCTGGGGGAGAGTTTGCAGCAGGTCCCTCTCTGTTTGTCTGGCGGAGAGTTTGCAGCAGGTCCCTCTCTCTCTGTCTGGGGGAGAGTTTGCAGGAGGTGCCTTTCTCTCTGTCTGGGGGAGAGTATGCAGCAGGTCACTCTCTGTCTGGGGGAGAGTTTGCAGCAGGTCCCTCTCTGTTTGTGTCTGGGGGAGAGTTTGCAGCAGGTCCCTCTCTGTTTGTGTCTGGGGGAGAGTTTGCATCAGGTCCCTCTCTGTCTGTCTGGGGGAGAGTTTGCAGCAGGTCCCTCTCTGTCTGGGGAGAGTTTGCAGCAGGTCCCTCTCTGTCTGGGGGAGAGTTTGCAGCAGGTCCCTCTCTGTCTGGGGAGAGTTTGCAGCAGATCCCTCTCTCCTGTGGGAGAGTTTGCAGCAGGTCCCTCTCTGTCTGGGGAGAGTTTGCAGCAGGTCCCTCTCTGTCTGGGGGAGGGTTTGCAGCAGGTCCCTCTCTCTCTGTCTGGGGGAGAGTTTGCAGCAGGTCCCTCTCTGTCTGGGGGACAGTTTGCAGCAGGTCCCACTCTGTTTGTGTCTGGGGGAGAGTTTGCTGCAGGTCCCTCTCTGTCTGTCTGGGGGAGAGTTTGCAGCAGGTCCATCTCTGTCTGGGGAGAGTTTGCAGCAGGTCCATCTCTGTCTGGGGGAGAGTTTGCAGCAGGTCCCTCTCTGTCTGGGCAGAGTTTGCAGCAGGTCCCTCTCTGTCTGTGGGAGAGTTTGCAGCAGGTCCCTCCCACTCTGTCTGTCTGGGGGAGAGTTTACAGCAGGTCCTTCCCTCTCTCTGTCTGGGGGAGAGTTTGCAGCCGTTCCCTCCCTCTCTGTCTGGGGGAGAGTTTGCAGCAGGTCCCTCTCTCTCTGTCTGGGGGATAGTTTGCAGCAGGTCCCTCTCTGTCTGTCTGGGGGAGAGTTTGCAGCAGGTCCCTCTCTCTCTGTCTGGGGAGAATTTGCAGCAGGTCCCTCTCTCTCTGTCTGGGGGAGAGTTGCAGCAGGTCCCTCTCTGTCTGTCTGGGGAGAGATTGCAGCAGGTCACTCTCTCTCTGTCTGGGGAGAGTTTGCAGCAGGTCCCTCTCTGTCTGGGGAGAGTTTGCAGCAGGTCCCTCTCTCTCTGTCTGGGGCTGGTTTGCAGCAGGTCCCTCTCTGTCTGTCTGGGGGAGAGTTTGCAGCAGGTCCCTCTCTCTCTGTCTGTGGAGAGTTTGCACAGGTCCCTCTCTGTCTGTCTGGGGAGAGATTGCAGCAGGTCATTCTCTGTCTGGGGGAGAGTTTTCAGCAGGTCCTTCCCTCTCTGTCTGGGGGAGAGTTTGCAGCAGGCCCTTCCCTCTCTGTCTTGTGGAGAGTTTGCAGCTGGTCCCTCCCTCTCTGTGTGTGGCAGAGTTTGCAGCAGGTCCCTCTCTGTCTGTCTGGGGAGAGTTTGCAGCAGGTCCCCCTCTGTCTGTCTGGGGAGAGTTTGCAGCAGGTCCCTCTCTGTCTGGGGGAAATTTTGCAGCAGGTCCCTCTCTGTCTGGGGGAAATTTTGCAGCAGGTCTCTCTCTGTCTGGGGGAATTTTGCAGCAGGTCCCTCTCTGTCTGGGGGAGAGTTTGCAGGAGGTCCCTCTCCGTCTGGGGAGAGGTTGCAGCAGGTCCCTCTCTCTCTATCTGGGGAGAGTCTGCAGCAGGTCCCTCCCTCTCTGTCTGTCTGGGGGAGAAATTGCAGTAGGTCCGTCCCTCTCTGTCTGTTTGGGGGAGAGTTTGCTGCAGGTCCCTCTCTGTCTGTCTGGGGAGAGTTTGCAGCAGGTCCCTCCCTCCCTGTCTGTCTGGGGGAGAGTTTGCAGCAGATCCCTCCCTCTCTGTCTGGGGTAGAGTTCGCAGCAGGTCCCTCTCTGTGTGTCTGGGGGAGAGTTTGCAGCAGGTCCCTCCCTCTCTCTGTCTGGGGGAGAGTTTGCAGCCGGTCCATCCCTCTCTGTCTGGGGGAGAGTTTGCAGCAAGTCCCTCTCTGTCTGTCTGGGTAGAGTTTGCAGCCGGTCCCTCCCTCTCTGTCTGGGGGAGAGTTTGCAGCAGGTCCTTCTCTGTCTGGGGGAGAGTTTGCAGCAGGTCCCTCCATCTCTGTCTGTCTGGGGGAGAGTTTGCAGCAGGTCCCTCTCTGTCTGTCTGGGGAGAGTTTGCAGCAGGTCCCTCTCTCTCTGTCTGGGGGAGAGTTTGATGCAGATCCCTCTCTGTCTGTCTGGGTAGAGTTTGCAGCAGGTCCCTACCTCTCTCAGTCTGGGGAAGTGTTTGGAGCCGGTCCCTCACTCTCTGTCTGGGGGAGAGTTTGCAGCAGGTCCCTCCCACTCTGTCTGTCTGGGGGAGAGTTTACAGCAGGTCCTTCCCTCTCTCTGTCTGGGGGAGAGTTTGCAGCCGTTCCCTCCCTCTCTGTCTGGGGGAGAGTTTGCAGCAGGTCCCTCTCTGTTTGTGTCTGCGGGAGAGTTTGCAGCAGGTCCCTCTCTCTCTGTCTGGGGGAGAGTTTGCAGCAGGTCCCTCTCTCTCTGTCTGGGGAGAGTTTGCAGCAGGTCCCTCTCTCTCTGTCTGGGGGAGAGTTTGCAGCAGGTCCCTCTCTGTCTGTCTGGGGAGAGATTGCAGCAGGTCACTCTCTCTCTGTCTGGGGAGAGTTTGCAGCAGGTCCCTCCCTCTCTGTCTGTCAGGGGGAGAGTTTGCAGCTGGTCCCTCTCACTCTGTCTGGGGAAGAGTATGCAGCAGATCCCTCTCTGTCTGTCTGGGGGAGCATTTGCAGCAGGTCCCTCTCTGTCTGTCTGTCTGGGGGAGAGTTTGCAGCAGGTCCCTCTCTGTCTGTCTGGGGGAGAGTTTGCAGCTGGTCCCTCTCAGTCTGTCTGAGGAGAGTTTGCAGCAGGTCCCTCTCTGTCTGTCTGGGGGAGAGTTTGCAGCAGGTTCCTCTCTCTCTGTCTGGGGATGAGTTTGCAGCAGGTCCCTCTCTGTCTGGGGGAGAGTTAGCAGCAGGTCCCTCTCTGTCTGGGGGAGAGTTTGCAGCAGGTCCCTCTCTGTCTGGGGGAGAGTTTGCAGCAGGTCCCTCTCTGTCTGGGGAGAGTTTGCAGCCGGTCCCTCTCTGTCTGGGGGAGAGTTTGCAGCAGGTCCCTCTCTGTCTGTGTCTGGGGGAGAGTTTCCAGCAGGTCCCTCTATGTCTGTCTGGGGGAGAGTTTGCAGCAGGTCCCTCTCTGTCTGGGGAGAGTTTGCAGCAGGTCCCTCTCTGTCAGGGGGAGAGTTTGCAGCAGGTCGCTCTCTGTCTGGGGAGAGTTTGCAGCAGGTCCCTCTCTCTCTGTCTGGGGGAGAGTTTGCAGCAGGTCCCTCTCTGTTTGTCTGGCGGAGAGTTTGCAGCAGGTCCCTCTCTCTCTGTCTGGGGGAGAGTTTGCAGCAGGTGCCTTTCTCTCTGTCTGGGGGAGAGTATGCAGCAGGTCACTCTCTGTCTGGGGGAGAGTTTGCAGCAGGTCCCTCTCTGTTTGTGTCTGGGGGAGAGTTTGCAGCAGGTCCCTCTCTGTTTGTGTCTGGGGGAGAGTTTGCATCAGGTCCCTCTCTGTCTGTCTGGGGGAGAGTTTGCAGCAGGTCCCTCTCTGTCTGGGGAGAGTTTGCAGCAGGTCCCTCTCTGTCTGGGGGAGAGTTTGCAGCAGGTCCCTCTCTGTCTGGGGAGAGTTTGCAGCAGGTCCCTCTCTCCTGTGGGAGAGTTTGCAGCAGGTCCCTCTCTGTCTGGGGAGAGTTTGCAGCAGGTCCCTCTCTGTCTGGCGGAGGGTTTGCAGCAGGTCCCTCTCTCTCTGTCTGGGGGAGAGTTTGCAGCAGGTCCCTCTCTGTCTGGGGGACAGTTTGCAGCAGGTCCCACTCTGTTTGTGTCTGGGGGAGAGTTTGCTGCAGGTCCCTCTCTGTCTGTCTGGGGGAGAGTTTGCAGCAGGTCCATCTCTGTCTGGGGAGAGTTTGCAGCAGGTCCATCTCTGTCTGGGGGAGAGTTTGCAGCAGGTCCCTCTCTGTCTGGGCAGAGTTTGCAGCAGGTCCCTCTCTGTCTGTGGGAGAGTTTGCAGCAGGTCCCTCCCACTCTGTCTGTCTGGGGGAGAGTTTACAGCAGGTCCTTCCCTCTCTCTGTCTGGGGGAGAGTTTGCAGCCGTTCCCTCCCTCTCTGTCTGGGGGAGAGTTTGCAGCAGGTCCCTCTCTCTCTGTCTGGGGGATAGTTTGCAGCAGGTCCCTCTCTGTCTGTCTGGGGGAGAGTTTGCAGCAGGTCCCTCTCTCTCTGTCTGGGGAGAATTTGCAGCAGGTCCCTCTCTCTCTGTCTGGGGGAGAGTTGCAGCAGGTCCCTCTCTGTCTGTCTGGGGAGAGATTGCAGCAGGTCACTCTCTCTCTGTCTGGGGAGAGTTTGCAGCAGGTCCCTCTCTCTCTGGGGAGAGTTTGCAGCAGGTCCCTCTCTGTCTGGGGAGAGTTTGCAGCAGGTCCCTCTCTGTCTGTCTGGGGGAGAGTTTGCAGCAGGTCCCTCTCTGTATGGGGAGAGTTTGCAGCAGGTCTCTCTCTGTCTGGGGGAGAGTTTGCAGCCGGTCCCTCTCTGTGTCTGGGGAGAGTTTGCAGCAGGTCCCTCTCTGTCTGTCTGGGGGAGAGTTTGCAGCAGGTCCCTCTCTGTCTGGGGAGAGTTCACAGCAGGTCCCTCTCTCTCTGTCTGGGGGAGAGTTTGCAGCAGGTCCCTCTCTCTCTGTCTGGGGGAGAGTTTGCAGCAGGTCCCTCTCTGTTTGTCTGGGGGAGAGTTTGCAGCAGGTCCCTCTCTCTCTGTCTGGGGGAGAGTTTGCAGCAGGTCCCTCTCTCTCTGGGGTAGAGTTTGCAGCAGGTCCCTCTCTGTCTGTGTCTGGGGGAGAGTTTGCAGCAGGTCCCTCTCTGTCTGTCTGGGGGAGAGTTTCCAGCAGGTCCCTCTCTGTCTGGGGAAAGTTTGCAGCAGGTCCCTCTCTGTCTGGGGGAGAGTTTGCAGCAGGTCCCTCTCTGTCTGGGGGAGAGTTTGCAGCCGGTCCCTATCTGTCTGGGGCAGAGTTTGCAGCAGTTCCCTCTCTGTCTGGGGGAGAGTTTGCAGCAGGTCCCTCTCTGTCTGGGGAGAGTTTGCAGCAGGTCCCTCTCTGTCTGGGGGAGAGATTGAAGCAGGTCCCTCTCTCTCTGTCTGGGGGAGAGATTGCAGCAGGTCCCTCTCTCTCTGTCTGGGGGAGAGTTTGCAGCAGGTCCCTCTCTGTCTGGGGAGAGTTTGCAGCAGGTCCCTCTCTGTCTGGGCGAGAGTTTGCAGCAGGTCCCTCTCTCTCTGTCTGGGGGATAGTTTGCAGCAGGTCCCTCTCTGTCTGGGGAGAGTTTGCAGCAGGTCCCTCTCTGTCTGGGGGTGAGTTTGCAGCAGGTCCCACTCTCTCTGTCTGGGGGAGAGTTTGCAGCAGGTCCCTCCCTCTCTGTCTGGGGGACAGTTTGCAGCAGGTCCCTCTCTGTCTGTCTGTGGGAAGAGTTTGAAGCAGGTCCCTCCCTATCTGGGGGAGAGATTGCAGCAGGTCCCTCTCTGTCTGTCTGGGGGAGAGTTTGCAGCAGGTCCCTCTCTGTCTGTCAGGGGGAGAGTTTGCAGCAGGTCCCTCTCTGTCGGGGGGAGAGATTGCAATAGGACCCTCTCTGTCTGGGGGAGAGTTTGCAGCAGGTCCCTCTCTGTCTGGGGAGAGTTTGCAGCAGGTCCGTCTCTCTCTGCCTGGGGGGAGTTTCCAGCAGGTCCCTATCTGTCTGGGGGAGAATTTGTAACAGGTCCCTCCCTCTTTGTCTGGGGGAGAGTCTGGAGCAGGTCCCTCTCTGTCTGGGGGAGACTTTGGAGCAGGTCCCTCTCCGTCTAGGGGAGAGTTTGGAGCAGGTCCCTCTCTGTCAGGGGGAGAGCTTGCAGCAGGTCCCTCTCTGTTTGGGGGAAAGTCTGGAGCAGGTCCCTCTCTGTCTAGGGGAGAGTTTGCAGCAGGTCCCTCCCTCTCTGTCTGGGGGAGAGTTTGCAGCAGGTCCTTCTCTGTCTGGGGGAGAGTTTGCAGCAGGTCCCTCCATCTCTGTCTGTCTGGGGGAGAGTTTGCAGCAGGTCCCTCTCTGTCTGTCTGGGGAGAGTTTGCAGCAGGTCCCTCTCTCTCTGTCTGGGGGAGAGTTTGATGCAGATCCCTCTCTGTCTGTCTGGGTAGAGTTTGCAGCAGGTCCCTACCTCTCTCAGTCTGGGGAAGAGTTTGGAGCCGGTCCCTCCCTCTTTGTCTGGGGGAGAGTTTGCAGCAGGTCCCTCCCACTCTGTCTGTCTGGGGGAGAGTTTACGGCAGGTCCTTCCCTCTCTCTGTCTGGGGGAGAGTTTGCAGCCGTTCCCTCCCTCTCTGTCTGGGGGAGAGTTTGATGCAGATCCCTCTCTGTCTGTCTGGGTAGAGTTTGCAGCAGGTCCCTACCTCTCTCAGTCTGGGGAAGAGTTTGGAGCCGGTCCCTCCCTCTCTGTCTGGGGCTGGTTTGCAGCAGGTCCCTCTCTGTCTGTCTGGGGGAGAGTTTGCAGCAGGTCCCTCTCTCTCTGTCTGTGGAGAGTTTGCACAGGTCCCTCTCTGTCTGTCTGGGGAGAGATTGCAGCAGGTCATTCTCTGTCTGGGGGAGAGTTTTCAGCAGGTCCTTCCCTCTCTGTCTGGGGGAGAGTTTGCAGCAGGCCCTTCCCTCTCTGTCTTGTGGAGAGTTTGCAGCTGGTCCCTCCCTCTCTGTGTGTGGCAGAGTTTGCAGCAGGTCCCTCTCTGTCTGTCTGGGGAGAGTTTGCAGCAGGTCCCTCTCTGTCTGTCTGGGGAGAGTTTGCAGCAGGTCCCTCTCTGTCTGGGGGAAATTTTGCAGCAGGTCCCTCTCTGTCTGGGGGAAATTTTGCAGCAGGTCTCTCTCTGTCTGGGGGAATTTTGCAGCAGGTCCCTCTCTGTCTGGGGGAGAGTTTGCAGGAGGTCCCTCTCCGTCTGGGGAGAGGTTGCAGCAGGTCCCTCTCTCTCTATCTGGGGAGAGTCTGCAGCAGGTCCCTCCCTCTCTGTCTGTCTGGGGGAGAAATTGCAGTAGGTCCGTCCCTCTCTGTCTGTTTGGGGGAGAGTTTGCTGCAGGTCCCTCTCTGTCTGTCTGGGGAGAGTTTGCAGCAGGTCCCTCTCTGTCTGGGCGAGAGTTTGCAGCAGGTCCCTCTCTCTCTGTCTGGGGGATAGTTTGCAGCAGGTCCCTCTCTGTCTGGGGAGAGTTTGCAGCAGGTCCCTCTCTGTCTGGGGGTGAGTTTGCAGCAGGTCCCACTCTCTCTGTCTGGGGGAGAGTTTGCAGCAGGTCCCTCCCTCTCTGTCTGGGGGACAGTTTGCAGCAGGTCCCTCTCTGTCTGTCTGTGGGAAAAGTTTGAAGCAGGTCCCTCCCTATCTGGGGGAGAGATTGCAGCAGGTCCCTCTCTGTCTGTCTGGGGGGAGAGTTTGCAGCAGGTCCCTCTCTGTCTGTCAGGGGGAGAGTTTGCAGCAGGTCCCTCTCTGTCGGGGGGAGAGATTGCAATAGGACCCTCTCTGTCTGGGGGAGAGTTTGCAGCAGGACCCTCTCTGTCAGGGGAGAGTTTGCAGCAGGTCCGTCTCTCTCTGCCTGGGGGGAGTTTACAGCAGGTCCCTCTCTGTCTGGGGGAGAATTTGTAACAGGTCCCTCCCTCTTTGTCTGGGGGAGAGTCTGGAGCAGGTCCCTCTCTGTCTGGGGGAGACTTTGGAGCAGGTCCCTCTCCGTCTAGGGGAGAGTTTGGAGCAGGTCCCTCTCTGTCAGGGGGAGAGCTTGCAGCAGGTCCCTCTCTGTTTGGGGGAAAGTCTGGAGCAGGTCCCTCTCTGTCTAGGGGAGAGTTTGCAGCAGGTCCCTCTCTGTCTGGGGGAAAAGTCTGGAGCAGGTCCCTCTCTGTCTGGGGGAGAGTCTGGAGCAGGTCCCTCTCTGTCTAGGGGAGAGTTTGCAGCAGGACCCTCTCTGTCTGGGGAGAGTTTGCAGCAGGTCCCTCCCTCTCTGTCAGGGGGAGAGTTTGCAGCAGGTCCCTCTCTGTCTGTCTGGGGAGAGTTTGCAGAAGGTCCTTCCCTCTCTGTCTGGGGGAGAGTTTGCAGCAGGTCCCACTCTGTCTGGGGAGAGTGTGCAGCAGGTCGCCTCTGTCTGTCTGGGGAGAGTTTGCAGCAGGTCCCTCCCCGTCTGTCTGGGGGATATTTTGCAGCTGGTCCCTCTCTGTCTGGGGGAAGAGTTTGCTGCAGGTCCCTCTCTGACTGTCTGGGGCAGAGTTTGCAGCAGGTCCCTCTCTGTCTGGGGGAGAGTTTGCAGCAGGTCCCTCTCTGTCTGTCTGGGGGAGAGTTTGCAGCAGGTCCCTCTCTGTCTGTCTGGGGGAGAGTTTGCAGCAGCTCCCTCTCTCTCTGTCAGGGGGAGAGTTTGCAGCAGGTCCCTCTCTGTCTGTCTGGGGGAGAGTTGGCAGCAGGTCCTTCTCTGTCTGGGGGAGAGTTTGCAGCAGGTCCCTCTCTGTCTGGGGGAGAGTTTGCAGGAGGTCCCTCTCTCTCTGTCAGGGGGAGAGTTTGCAGCAGGTCCCTCTCTGTCTGTCCGGGGTAGTGTTTGCAGCAGGTCCCTCTCTGTCTGGGGGAGAGTTTGCAGCAGGTCCCTCTCTGTCTGGGGGAGAGTTTGCAACAGGTCCCTCTCTGTCTGTCTGGGGGAGAGTTTGCAGCCGGTCTCTCTCTGTCTGTGGAGAGCTTGCAGCAGGTCCCTCTCTGTTTTTCTGGGGGCGAGTTTGCAGCTTGTCTCTCTCTGCCTGGGGGAGAGTTTGCATCAGGTCTCTCTCTGTCTGGGGGAGAGTTTGCAGCAGGTCCATCTCTGTCTGGGGGAGAGTTTGCAGCAGGTCCCTCTCTGTCCGGAGGAGAGTTTGCAGCAGGTCCCTCTCTGTCTGGTGGAGAGTTTGCAGCAGGTCCCTCTCTGTCTGGGGCGAGCTTGCAGCAGGTCCCTCTCTGTCTGGGGACAGTTAGCAGCAGGTCACTCCCTGTCTGGGGGAGAGTATGCAGCAGGTCTCTGTCTGTCTGTCTGGGGAGAGTTTGTAGCAGGTCCCTCTCTGTCTGGCGAGAGTTTGCAGCAGGTCCCTCCCTCTCTGTCTGGGGGAGAGTTTGCAGCAGGTCCCTCTCTGTCTGTCTGGGAAAAGAGTTTGAAGCAGGTCCCTCCTTATCTGGGGGAGAGATTGCAGCAGTTCCCTCCCTCTCTGTCTGGGGAGAGTTTGCAGCAGGTCCCTCTCTGTCTGTCTGGGGGAGAGTTTGCAGCAGGTCCCTCTCTGTCTGGGGGAGAGATTGCAGCAGGTCCCTCTCTTTCTGTCTGGGGAGAGTTTGCAGCAGGTCCCTCTCTGTCTGGGGAGAGTTTGCAGCAGGTCCGTCTCTGTCTGCCTGGGGGGAGTTTACAGCAAGTCCCTCTCTGTCTGGGGGAGAATTTGTAACAGGTCCCTCCCTCTTTGTCTGGGGGAGAGTTTGCATCAGGTCCCTCTCTGTCTGTCTGGGGAGAGTTTGCAGCAGGTCCCTCTCTGTCTGTCTGGGGAGCGTTTGCAGCAGGTCCTTCTCTGTCTGGGGGAAATTTTGCTGCAGGTCCCTCTCTGTCTGGGGGAAATTTTGCAGCAGGTCTCTCTCTGTCTGGGGGAATTTTGCAGCAGGTCCCTCTCTGTCTGGGGGAGAGTTTGCAGCAGGTCCCTCTCTGTCTGTCTGGGGAAAAGTTTGCAGTAGGTCCCTCTCTCTCTGGGGAGAGTTTGCAGCAGGTCCCTCTCTGTCTGTCAGGGTAGAGTTTGCAGCCGGTCCCTCCCTCTCTGTCTGGCGGAGAGTTTGCAGCAGGTCTCTCTCTGTCTGGTGGAGAGTTTGCAGCAGGTCCCTCCCACTCTGTCTGTCTGGGGGAGAGTTTACAGCAGGTCCTTCCCCCTCTCTGTCTGGGGGAGAGTTTGCAGCCGGTCCCTCCCTCTCTGTCTGGGGGAGAGTTTGCAGCAGGTCCCTCTTTCTCTGTCTGGGGGAGAGTTTGCAGCAGGTCCCTCTCTGTCTGTCTGGGGGCGAGTTTGCAGCTGGTCCCTCTCTGTCTGGGGTAGAGTTTGCAGCAGGTCCCTCTCTGTCTGTGTCTGGAAAGAGTTTGCAGCAGGTCCCTCTATGACTGTCTGGGGGAGAGTTTGCAGCAGGTCCCTCTCTGTCTGGCGAGAGTTTGCAGCAGGTCCCTCTCTGTCTGGGGGAGAGTTTGCAGCAGGTCCCTCTCTGTCTGGGGAGAGCTTGCAGCAGGTCCCTCTCTCTCTGTCTGGGGGAGAGTTTGCAGCAGGTCCCTCTCTCTCTGTCTGGGGGAGAGTTTGCAGCAGGTGCCTCTCTCTCTGTCTGGGGGAGAGTATGCAGCAGGTACCTCTCTGTCTGGGGGAGAGTTTGCAGCAGATCCCTCTCTGTTTGTGTCTGGGGGAGAGTTTGCAGCCGGTCCCTCTCTGTTTGTGTCTGGGGGAGAGTTTGCAGCAGGTCCCTCTCTGTCTGTATGGGGGAGAGTTTGCAGCAGGTCCCTCTCTGTCTGGGGAGAGTTTGCAACAGGTCCCTCTCTGTCTGGGGGAGAGTTTGCAGCAGGTCCCTCTCTGTCTGGGGAGTGTTTGCAGCAGGTCCCTCTCTGTCTGTGGGAGAGTTTGGAGCAGGTCCCTCTCTGTCTGGGGAGAGTTTGCAGCAGGTCCCTCTCTGTCTGGGGGCGGGTTTGCAGCAGGTCCCTCTCTCTCTGTCTGGGGGAGAGTTTGCAGCAGGTCCCTCTCTGTCTGGGGGACAGTTTGCTGCAGGTCCCTCTCTGTTTGTGTCTGGGGGAGAGTTTGCAGCAGGTCCCTCTCTGTCTGTCTGGGGGAGAGTTTGCAGCAGGTCCCTCTCTGTTTGGGGAGAGTTTGCAGCAGGTCCATCTCTGTCTGGGGGAGAGTTTGCAGCAGGTCCCTCTCTGTCTGGGGAGAGTTTGCAGCAGGTCCCTCTCTGTCTGGGGAGAGTTTGCAGCAGGTCCCTCTCTGTCTGGGGGAGAGTTTGCAGCAGGTCCCTCTCTCTCTGTCTGGGGGAGAGTTTGCAGCAGGTCCCTCTCTGTCTGTCTGTGGGAGAGTTTGCAGCAGGTCCCTCTCTGTCTGGAGAGAGTTTGCAGCCAGTCCCTCTCTGCCTGTCTGGGGGAGACTTTGCAGCAGGTCCCTCTCTGTCTGGGGAGAGTTTGCAGCAGGTCCCTCTCTGTCTGGGGGAGAGTTTGCAGCAGGTCCCTCTCTGTCTGTCTGGGGGAGAGATTGCAGCAGGTCCCTCTCTGTCTGGGGAGAGTTTGCAGCAGGTCTCTCTCTGTCTGGGGTAGAGTTTGCAGCCGGACCCTCTCTGTGTCTGGGGAGAGTTTGCAGCAGGTCCCTCTCTGTCTGTCTGGGGGAGAGTTTGCAGCAGGTCCCTCTCTGTCTGGGGAGAGTTCACAGCAGGTCCCTCTCTCTCTGTCTGGGGGAGAGTTTGCAGCAGGTCCCTCTCTGTTTGTCTGGGGGAGTGTTTGCAGCAGGTCCCTCTCTCTCTGTCTGGGGGAGAGTTTGCAGCAGGTCCCTCTCTCTCTGTCTGGGGGAGAGTTTGCAGCAGGTCCCTCTCTGGTTGTCTGGGGGAGAGTTTGCAGCAGTTCCCTCTCTCCCTGTCTGGGGGAGAGTTTGCAGCAGGTCCCTCTCTCTCTGGGGCAGAGTTTGCAGCAGGTTCCTCTCTGTCTGTTTCTGGGGGAGAGTTTGCAGCAGGTCCCTCTCTGTCTGGGGGTGAGTTTGCAGCAGGTCCCTCTCTGTCTGGGGGAGAGTTTGCAGCAGGTCCCTCTCTGTCTGGGGGAGAGTTTGCAGCAGGTCCCTCTCTGTCTGGGGAGAGTTTGCAGCAGGTCCCTCTCTCTCTGTCTGGGGGATAGTTTGCAGCAGGTCCCTCTCTGTCTGGGGAGAGTTTGCAGCAGGTCCCTCTCTGTCTGGGGGTGAGTTTGCAGCAGGTCCCTCTCCCTCTGTCTGGGGGAGAGTTTGCAGCAGGTCCCTCCCTCTCTGTCTGGTGGACAGTTTGCAGCAGGTCCCTATCTGTCTGGGGGAGAGTTTGCAGCAGGTCCCTCTCTGTCTGTCAGGGGGAGTGTTTGCAGCAGGTCCCTCTCTGTCAGGGGGAGAGATTGCAGCAGGACCCTCTCTGTCTGGGGGAGAGTTTGCAGCAGGTCCCTCTCTGTCTGGGGGAGAATTTGTAACAGTTCCCTCCCTCTTTGTCTGGGGGAGAGTCTGGAGCAGGTCCCTCTCTGTCTGGGGGAGACTTTGGAGCAGGTCCCTCTCCGTCTGGGGGAGAGTTTGGAGCAGGTACCTCTCTGTGAGGGGGAGAGCTTGCAGCAGGTCCCTCTCTGTTTGGGGGAAAGTCTGGAGCAGGTCCCTCTCTGTCTAGGGGAGAGTTTGCAGCAGGTCCCTCTCTGTCTGGGGGAGAAGTCTGGAGCAGGTCCCTCTCTGTCTGGGGGAGAGTCTGGAGCAGGTCCCTCTCTGTCTAGGGGAGAGTTTGCAGCAGGTCCCTCTCTGTCTGGGGAGAGTTTGCAGCAGGTCCCTCCCTCTCTGTCAGGGGGAGAGTTTGCAGCAGGTCCCTCTCTGTCTGTCTGGGGAGAGTTTGCAGAAGGTCCCTCCCTCTCTGTCTGGGGGAGCGTTTGCAGCAGGTCCCACTCTGTCTGGGGAGACTTTGCAGCAGGTCGCCTCTGTCTGTCTGGGGAGAGTTTGCAGCAGGTCCCTCCCCGTCTGTCTGGGGGAGATTTTGCAGCTGGTCCCTCTCTGTCTGGGGGAAGAGTTTGCAGCAGGTCCCTCTCTGTCTGTCTGGGGGAGTGTTTGCAGCAGGTCCCTCTCTGTCTGGGGGAGAGTTTGCAGCAGGTCCCTCTCTGTCTGGGGGAGAGTTTGCAGCAGCTCCCTCTCTGTCTGGGGGAGAGTTTGCAGCAGCTCCCTCTCTCTCTGTCAGGGGGAGAGTTTGCAGCAGGTCTCTCTCTGTCTGTCTGGGGGAGAGTTGGCAGCAGGTCCTTCTCTGTCTGGGGGAGAGTTTGCAGCAGGTCCCTCTCTGTCTGGGGGTGAGTTTGCAGGAGGTCCCTCTCTCTCTGTCAGGGGGAGAGTTTGCAGCAGGTCCCTCACTGTCTGTCTGGGGGAGAGTTGGCAGCAGTTCCCTCTCTGTCTGGGGGAGAGTTTGCAGCAGGTCCCTCTCTGTCTGGGGGAGAGTTTGCAACAGGTCCCTCTCTGTCTGTCTATGGGAGCGTTTGCAGCAGGTCCCTCTCTGTCTGTCTGGGAGAGAGTTTGCAGCCGGTCTCTCTCTGTCTGTGGAGAGCTTGCAGCAGGTCCCTCTCTGTTTGTCTGGGGGCGAGTTTGCAGCTTGTCTCTATCTGTCTGGGGGAGAGTTTGCAGCAGGTCTCTCTCTGTCTGGGGGAGAGTTTGCAGCAGGTCCATCTCTGTCTGGGGGAGAGTTTGCAGCAGGTCCCTCTCTGTCCGGAGGAGAGTTTGCAGCAGGTCCCTCTCTGTCTGGCGAGAGTTTGCAGCAGGTCCCTCCCTCTCTGTCTGGGGGAGAGTTTGCAGCAGGTCCCCCTCTGTCTGTCTGGGGGAAGAGTTTGAAGCAGGTCCCTCCTTATCTGGGGGAGAGATTGCAGCAGGTCCCTCCCTCTCTGTCTGGGGAGAGTTTGCAGCAGGTCCCTCTCTGTCTGTCTGGGGAGAGTTTGCAGCAGGTCCCTCTCTGTCTGGGGGAGAGTTTGCAGCAGGTCCCTCTCTTTCTGTCTGGTGAGAGTTTGCAGCAGGTCCCTCTCTGCCTGGGGGGAGTTTACTGCAGGTCCCTCTCTGTCTAGGGGAGAATTTGTAACAGGTCCCTCCCTCTTTGTCTGGGGGAGAGTCTGGAGCAGGTCCCTCTCTGTCTGGGGGAGACTTTGGAGCAGGTCCCTCTCCGTCTGGGGGAGAGTTTGGAGCATTTCCCTCTCTGTCAGGGGGAGAGCTTGCAGCAGGTCGCTATCTGTCTGGGGGAAAGTCTGGAGCAGGTCCCTCTCTGTTTGGGGAGAGTCTGGAGCAGATCCCTCTCTGTCTAGGGGAGAGTTTGCAGCAGGTCCCTCTCTGTCTGGGGGAAAAGTCTGGAGCAGGTCCCTCTCTGTCTGGGGGAGAGTCTGGAGCAGGTCCCTCTCTGTCTAGGGGAGAGTTTGCAGCAGGTCCCTCTCTGTCTGGGGAGAGTTTGCAGCAGGTCCCTCCCTCTCTGTCTGGGGAAGAGTTTGCAGCAGGTCCCTCTCTCTCTGTCTGGGGCTGAGTTTGCAGCAGGTCCCTCTCTGTCTGTCTGGGGGAGAGTTTGCAGCAGGTCCCTCTCTCTCTGTCTGGGGAGAGTTTGCACAGGTCCCTCTCTGTCTGTCTGGGGAGAGATTGCAGCAGGTCATTCTCTGTCTGGGGGAGAGTTTTCAGCAGGTCCTTCCCTCTCTGTCTGGGGGAGAGTTTGCATCAGGTCCCTCTCTCTCTGTCTGGGGAGAGTTTGCAGCAGGCCCTTCCCTCTCTGTCTTGTGGAGAGTTTGCAGCTGGTCCCTCCCTCTCTGTCTGGGGCAGAGTGTGCAGCAGGTCCCTCTCTGTCTGTCTGGGGAGAGTTTGCAGCAGGTGCCTCTCTGTCTGTCTGGGGAGAGTTTGCAGCAGGTCCCTCTCTGTCTGGGGGAAATTTTGCAGCAGGTCCCTCTCTGTATGGGGGAAATTTTGCAGCAGGTCTCTCTCTGTCTGGGGGAATTTTGCAGCAGGTCCCTCTCTGTCTGGGGGAGAGTTTGCAGGAGGTCCCTCTCCGTCTGGGGAGAGGTTGCAGCAGGTCCCTCTCTCTCTATCTGGGGAGAGTCTGCAGCAGGTCCCTCCCTCTCTGTCTGTCTGGGGGAGAAATTGCAGTAGGTCCGTCCCTCTCTGTCTGTTTGGGGGAGAGTTTGCTGCAGGTCCATCTCTGTCTGGGGGAGAGCTTGCAGCAGGTCCCTCTCTGTCTGGGGAGAGTTTGCAGCAGGTCCCTCTCTGTCTGGGGAGAGTTTGCAGCAGGTCCCTCTCTGTCTGGGGGAGAGTTTGCAGCAGGTCCCTATCTCTCTGTCTGGGGGAGAGTTTGCAGCAGGTCCCTCTCTGTCTGTCTGTGGGAGAGTTTGCAGCAGGTCCCTCTCTGTCTGGAGAGAGTTTGCAGCCAGTCCCTCTCTGCCTGTCTGGGGGAGACTTTGCAGCAGGTCCCTCTCTGTCTGGGGAGAGTTTGCAGCAGGTCCCTCTCTGTCTGGGGAGAGTTTGCAGCAGGTCCCTCTCTGTCTGTCTGGGGGAGAGATTGCAGCAGGTCCCTCTCTGTCTGGGGAGAGTTTGCAGCAGGTCTCTCTCTGTCTGGGGTAGAGTTTGCAGCCGGACCCTCTCTGTGTCTGGGGAGAGTTTGCAGCAGGTCCCTCTCTGTCTGTCTGGGGGAGAGTATGCAGCAGGTCCCTCTCTGTCTGGGGAGAGTTCACAGCAGGTCCCTCTCTCTCTGTCTGGGGGAGAGTTTGCAGCAGGTCCCTCTCTGTTTGTCTGGGGGAGTGTTTGCAGCAGGTCCCTCTCTCTCTGACTGGGGGAGAGTTTGCAGCAGGTCCCTCTCTCTCTGTCTGGGGGAGAGTTTGCAGCAGGTCCCTCTCTCTCTGGGGCAGAGTTTGCAGCAGGTTCCTCTCTGTCTGTGTCTGGGGGAGAGTTTGCAGCAGGTCCCTCTCTGTCTGGGGGTGAGTTTGCAGCAGGTCCCTCTCTGTCTGGGGGAGAGTTTGCAGCAGGTCCCTCTCTGTCTGGGGGAGAGTTTGCAGCAGGTCCCTCTCTGTCTGGGGAGAGTTTGCAGCAGGTCCCTCTCTCTCTGTCTGGGGGATAGTTTGCAGCAGGTCCCTCTCTGTCTGGGGAGAGTTTGCAGCAGGTCCCTCTCTGTCTGGGGGTGAGTTTGCAGCAGGTCCCTCTCCCTCTGTCTGGGGGAGAGTTTGCAGCAGGTCCCTCCCTCTCTGTCTGGTGGACAGTTTGCAGCAGGTCCCTCTCTGTCTGTCTGGGGGAAGAGTTTGAAGCAGGTCCCTCCCTATCTGGGGGAGAGATTGCAGCAGGTCCCTCTCTCTCTGTCTGGGGAGAGTTTGCAGCAGGTCCCTCTCTGTCTGTCTGGGGAGAGTTTGCAGCAGGTCCCTATCTGTCTGGGGGAGAGTTTGCAGCAGGTCCCTCTCTGTCTGTCAGGGGGAGTGTTTGCAGCAGGTCCCTCTCTGTCAGGGGGAGAGATTGCAGCAGGACCCTCTCTGTCTGGGGGAGAGTTTGCAGTAGGTCCCTCTCTGTCTGGGGGAGAATTTGTAACAGTTCCCTCCCTCTTTGTCTGGGGGAGAGTCTGGAGCAGGTCCCTCTCTGTCTGGGGGAGACTTTGGAGCAGGTCCCTCTCCATCTGGGGGAGAGTTTGGAGCAGGTACCTCTCTGTGAGGGGGAGAGCTTGCAGCAGGTCCCTCTCTGTTTGGGGGAAAGTCTGGAGCAGGTCCCTCTCTGTCTAGGGGAGAGTTTGCAGCAGGTCCCTCTCTGTCTGGGGGAAAAGTCTGGAGCAGGTCCCTCTCTGTCTGGGGGAGAGTCTGGAGCAGGTCCCTCTCTGTCTAGGGGAGAGTTTGCAGCAGGTCCCTCTCTGTCTGGGGAGAGTTTGCAGCAGGTCCCTCCCTCTCTGTCAGGGGGAGAGTTTGCAGCAGGTCCCTCTCTGTCTGTCTGGGGAGAGTTTGCAGAAGGTCCCTCCCGCTCTGTCTGGGGGAGCGTTTGCAGCAGGTCCCACTCTGTCTGGGGAGACTTTGCAGCAGGTCGCCTCTGTCTGTCTGGGGAGAGTTTGCAGCAGGTCCCTCCCCGTCTGTCTGGGGGAGATTTTGCAGCTGGTCCCTCTCTGTCTGGGGGAAGAGTTTGCAGCAGGTCCCTCTCTGTCTGTCTGGGGGAGTGTTTGCAGCAGGTCCCTCTCTGTCTGGGGGAGAGTTTGCAGCAGGTCCCTCTCTGTCTGGGGGAGAGTTTGCAGCAGCTCCCTCTCTGTCTGGGGGAGAGTTTGCAGCAGCTCCCTCTCTCTCTGTCAGGGGGAGAGTTTGCAGCAGGTCTCTCTCTGTCTGTCTGGGGGAGAGTTGGCAGCAGGTCCTTCTCTGTCTGGGGGAGAGTTTGCAGCAGGTCCCTCTCTGTCTGGGGGTGAGTTTGCAGGAGGTCCCTCTCTCTCTGTCAGGGGGAGAGTTTGCAGCAGGTCCCTCACTGTCTGTCTGGAGGAGAGTTGGCAGCAGTTCCCTCTCTGTCTGGGGGAGAGTTTGCAGCAGGTCCCTCTCTGTCTGGGGGAGAGTTTGCAACAGGTCCCTCTCTGTCTGTCTATGGGAGCGTTTGCAGCAGGTCCCTCTCTGTCTGTCTGGGAGAGAGTTTGCAGCCGGTCTCTCTCTGTCTGTGGAGAGCTTGCAGCAGGTCCCTCTCTGTTTGTCTGGGGGCGAGTTTGCAGCTTGTCTCTATCTGTCTGGGGGAGAGTTTGCAGCAGGTCTCTCTCTGTCTGGGGGAGAGTTTGCAGCAGGTCCATCTCTGTCTGGGGGAGAGTTTGCAGCAGGTCCCTCTCTGTCCGGAGGAGAGTTTGCAGCAGGTCCCTCTCTGTCTGGCGAGAGTTTGCAGCAGGTCCCTCCCTCTCTGTCTGGGGGAGAGTTTGCAGCAGGTCCCTCTCTGTCTGTCTGGGGGAAGAGTTTGAAGCAGGTCCCTCCTTATCTGGGGGAGAGATTGCAGCAGGTCCCTCCCTCTCTGTCTGGGGAGAGTTTGCAGCAGGTCCCTCTCTGTCTGTCTGGGGAGAGTTTGCAGCAGGTCCCTCTCTGTCTGGGGGAGAGTTTGCAGCAGGTCCCTCTCTTTCTGTCTGGTGAGAGTTTGCAGCAGGTCCCTCTCTGCCTGGGGGGAGTTTACTGCAGGTCCCTCTCTGTCTAGGGGAGAATTTGTAACAGGTCCCTCCCTCTTTGTCTGGGGGAGAGTCTGGAGCAGGTCCCTCTCTGTCTGGGGGAGACTTTGGAGCAGGTCCCTCTCCGTCTGGGGGAGAGTTTGGAGCATTTCCCTCTCTGTCAGGGGGAGAGCTTGCAGCAGGTCGCTATCTGTCTGGGGGAAAGTCTGGAGCAGGTCCCTCTCTGTTTGGGGAGAGTCTGGAGCAGATCCCTCTCTGTCTAGGGGAGAGTTTGCAGCAGGTCCCTCTCTGTCTGGGGGAAAAGTCTGGAGCAGGTCCCTCTCTGTCTGGGGGAGAGTCTGGAGCAGGTCCCTCTCTGTCTAGGGGAGAGTTTGCAGCAGGTCCCTCTCTGTCTGGGGAGAGTTTGCAGCAGGTCCCTCCCTCTCTGTCTGGGGAAGAGTTTGCAGCAGGTCCCTCTCTCTCTGTCTGGGGCTGAGTTTGCAGCAGGTCCCTCTCTGTCTGTCTGGGGATGAGTTTGCAGCAGGTCCCTCTCTCTCTGTCTCGGGAGAGTTTGCACAGGTCCCTCTCTGTCTGTCTGGGGAGAGATTGCAGCAGGTCATTCTCTGTCTGGGGGAGAGTTTTCAGCAGGTCCTTCCCTCTCTGTCTGGGGGAGAGTTTGCATCAGGTCCCTCTCTCTCTGTCTGGGGAGAGTTTGCAGCAGGCCCTTCCCTCTCTGTCTTGTGGAGAGTTTGCAGCTGGTCCCTCCCTCTCTGTCTGGGGCAGAGTGTGCAGCAGGTCCCTCTCTGTCTGTCTGGGGAGAGTTTGCAGCAGGTGCCTCTCTGTCTGTCTGGGGAGAGTTTGCAGCAGGTCCCTCTCTGTCTGGGGGAAATTTTGCAGCAGGTCCCTCTCTGTATGGGGGAAATTTTGCAGCAGGTCTCTCTCTGTCTGGGGGAATTTTGCAGCAGGTCCCTCTCTGTCTGGGGGAGAGTTTGCAGGAGGTCCCTCTCCGTCTGGGGAGAGGTTGCAGCAGGTCCCTCTCTGTCTGTCTGGGGAGAGTTTGCATCAGTTCCCTACCTCTCTCAGTCTGGGGAAGAGTTTGCAGCAGGTCCCACTCTGTCTGGGGAGAGTTTGCAGCAGGTTGCTTCTGTCTGTCTGGGGAGAGTTTGCAGCAGGTTCCACTCCATCTGGGGAGAGTTTGCAGCAGGTCCCTCTCTCTCTGTCTGGGGAGAGTTTGCACAGGTCCCTCTCTGTCTGTCTGGGGAGAGATTGCAGCAGGTCATTCTCTGTCTGGGGGAGAGTATTCATCAGGTCCTTCCCCCTCTGTCTGGGGGAGAGTTTGCATCAGGTCCCTCTCTCTCTGTCTGGGGAGAGTTTACAGCAGGCCCTTCCCTCTCTGTCTTGTGGAGAGTTTGCAGCTGGTCCCTCCCTCTCTGTCTGGGGCAGAGTTTGCAGCAGGTCCCTCTCTGTCTGTCTGGGGAGAGTTTGCAGCAGGTCCCTCTCTGTCTGTCTGGGGAGCGTTTGCAGCAGGTCCCTTTCTGCGTGGGGGAAATTTTGCAGCTGGTCCCTCTCTGTCTGGGGGAAATTTTGCAGCAGGTCTCTCTCTGTCTGGGGGAATTTTGCAGCAGGTCCCTCTCTGTCTGGGGGAGAGTTTGCAGGAGGTCCCTCTCCATCTGGGGAGAGTTTGCAGCAGGTCCCTCTCTCTCTATCTGGGGAGAGTCTGCAGCAGGTCCCTCCCTCTCTGTCTGTCTGGGGGAGAAATTGCAGCAGGTCCGTCCCTCTCTGTCTGTTTGGGGGAGAGTTTGCTGCAGGTCCCTCTCTGTCTGTCTGGGGGAGAGTTTGCAGCAGGTCCCTCCCTCCCTGTCTGTCTGGGGGAGAGTTTGCAGCAGGTCCCTCCCTCTCTGTCCGGGGTAGAGTTCGCAGCAGGTCCCTCTCTGTCTGTCTGGGGGAGAGTTTGCAGCAGGTCCCTCCCTCTCTCTGTCTGGGGGAGAGTTTGCAGCCGGTCCATCCCTCTCTGTCTGGGGGAGAGTTTGCAGCAAGTCCCTCTCTGTCTGTCTGGGTAGAGTTTGCAGCCGGTCCCTCCCTCTCTGTCTGGGGGAGAGTTTGCAGCAGGTCCTTCTATGTCTGGGGGAGAGTTTGCAGCAGGTCCCTCCATCTCTGTCTGTCTGGGGGAGAGTTTGCAGCAGGTCCCTCTCTGTCTGTCTGGGGAGAGTTTGCAGCAGGTCCCTCTCTCTCTGTCTGGGGGAGAGTTTGATGCAGATCCCTCACTGTCTGTCTGGGGAGAGTTTGCAGCAGGTCCCTTCCTCTCTCAGTCTGGGGAAGAGTTTGCAGCCGGTACCTCCCTCTCTGTCTGGGGGAGAGTTTGCAGCAGGTCCCTCTCTGTCTGTCTGGGGAGAGTTTGCAGCAGGTTCCTCTCCATCTGGGGAGAGTTTGCAGCAGGTCCCTCTCTCTCTGTCTGGGGAGAGTTTGCAGCAGGTCCCTCTCTCTCTGTCCGGGGAGAGTTTGCTGCAGGTCCCTCTCTCTCTGTCTGGGGAGAGTTTGCAGCAGGTCCCTCTCTCTCTGCCTGGGGAGAGTTTGCAGCAGGTCCCTCCCTCTCTCTGACTGGGGGAGAGTTTGCAGCCGGTCCCTCCCTCTCTGTCTTGGGGAGAGATTGCTGCAGGTCCCTCTCTGTCTGTCTGGGGAGAGTTTGCAGCAGGTCCCTCTCCGTATGGGTAGAGCTTGCAGAAGGTTCCTCTCTGTCTGGGGAGAGTTTGCAGCAGGTCCCTCTCTCTTGGTCTGGGGAGAGATTGCAGCAGGTCACTCTCTGTCTGTCTGGGGAGAGTTTGCAGGAGGTTCCTCTCCATCTGGGGAGAGTTTGCAGCAGGTCCCTCTCTCTCTGTCCGGTGAGAGTTTGCAGCAGGTCCCTCGCTCTCTGTCTGGGGAGAGTTTGCAGGAGGTCCCTCCCTCTCTGTCTGTCTGGGGGAGAGTTTGCAGCAGGTCCCTCTAACTCTGTCTGGGGAAGAGTTTGCAGCAGATACCTCTCTGTCTGTCTGGGGAGAGTTTGCAGCAGATCACTCTCTGTCTGTCTGGGGAGAGTTTGCAGCAGGTCCCTCCCTCTCTGTCTGGGGGAGAGTTTGCAGCAGGTCCCTCTCTCTCTGTCTGGGGGAGAGTTTGTAGGAGGTCCCTCTCTGTCTGCCTGGGGAGAGATTGCAGCAGGTCACTCTCTGTCTGGGGGAGAGTTTTCAGCAGGTCCTTCCCTCTCTGTCTGGGGGAGAGTTTGCAGCAGGTCCCTCTCTCTCTGTCTGGGGAGAGTTTGCAGCAGGTCCCTCCCTCTCTGTCTGTCTGGGGGAGAGTTTGCAGCAGGTCCCTCTCACTCTGTCTGGGGAAGAGTTTGCAGCAGATCCCTCTCTGTCTGTCTGGGGTGAGTTTGCAGCAGATCACTCTCTGTCTGTCTGGGGAGAGTTTGCAGCAGGTCCCTCCCTCTCTGTCTGGAGGAGAGTTTGCAGCAGGTCCCTCTCTCTCTGTCTGGGGAGAGATTGCAGCAGGTCACTCTCTGTCTGGGGGAGAGTTTTCAGCAGGTCCTTCCCTCTCTGTCCGGGGGAGAGATTGCAGCAGGTCCCTCCCTCTCTGTCTGTCTGTGGGAGACTTTGCTGCAGATCCCTCCCTCTCTGTCTGTCTGGGGGAGAGTTTGCAGCAGGTCCCTCTCTGTCTGTCTGGGGAGAGTTTGCAGCAGGTCCCTCCCTCCCTGTCTGGGGTAGAGTTTGCAGCAGGTCCCTCTCTCTCTGTCTGGGGGAGAGTTTGCAGCAGATCCCTCTCTGTCTGTCAGGGGAGAATTTGCAGCAGGTCGCTCCCTCTCACTGTCTGGGGGAGAGTTTGCAGCCGGTCCCTCCCTCTCTGTCTGGGGGAGAGTTTGCAGCAGGTCCCTCTCTGTCTTTCTGGGGAGAGTTTGCTGCAGGTCCCTCTCCATCTGGGGAGAGTTTGCAGCATGTCCCTCTCTCTCTGTCTGGGGAGAGTTTGCAGCAGGTCCCTCTCTGTCTGTCTGGGGCAGTGTTTGCAGCAGGTCCCACTCTGTCTGGGGGAGAGTTTGCAGCAGGTCCCTCTCTGTCAGGGGAGAGTTTGCAGCAGGTCCCTCCCTCTCTGTCTGGGGGAGAGTTTGCAGCAGGACCCTCTCTGTCTGTCTGGGGAGAGTTTGCAGCAGTTCCCTACCTCTCTCAGTCTGGGGAAGAGTTTGCAGCAGGTCCCACTCTGTCTGGGGAGAGTTTGCAGCAGGTTGCTTCTGTCTGTCTGGGGAGAGTTTGCAGCAGGTTCCACTCCATCTGGGGAGAGTTTGCAGCAGGTCCCTCTCTCTCTGTCTGGGGAGAGTTTGCACAGGTCCCTCTCTGTCTGTCTGGGGAGAGATTGCAGCAGGTCATTCTCTGTCTGGGGGAGAGTATTCATCAGGTCCTTCCCTCTCTGTCTGGGGGAGAGTTTGCATCAGGTCCCTCTCTCTCTGTCTGGGGAGAGTTTGCAGCAGGCCCTTCCCTCTCTGTCTTGTGGAGAGTTTGCAGCTGGTCCCTCCCTCTCTGTCTTGGGGAGAGATTGCTGCAGGTCCCTCTCTGTCTGTCTGGGGAGAGTTTGCAGCAGGTCCCTCTCCGTAT